>NC_140171.1:43867688-43872850 GCF_963971535.1 Notolepis coatsorum
TAATGTTGGTTGGTGACTTCTCTTCTCCCTCTACACTAAATCACTGGGTAACATTATCACATCTCATGGCTTCTCATATCATTGTTATGCCGATGATACTCAACTCTTCCTCTCCTTCCCTCCCTCAGATATCCACGTCTCTGAGCGGATCTCGGCCTGTCTGTCCGACATCTCCGCCTGGATGACGACCAACCACCTCAAACTGAACCTAAGCAAAACAGAATTGCTCCACCTGCCGGCCAAATCCTCCCCCCTGACCGACCTCTCCATCACAGTCGAGAATGCAGCTGTGACCGCGTCGCCGACCGCCAAGAACCTTGGTGTTGTCCTCGACGACCAGTTGTACTTCTCTGCTCACATCGCAGCGACAACCAGAACCTGCAGATTCCTCCTGAGCAACGTCAGAAGGATACGCCCCTTCCTGACAAAAGAAGCCACCCAACTCCTCGCCCAATCAACAGTCATCTCCCGCCTCGACTACTGCAACGCACTGCTAGCTGGCCTCCCGGCCACTGCCACCAAGCCTCTTCAACTCATTCAAAATGCAGCGGCCCGCCTGATCTCAAACCTACCGAAGTCAGCCCATGTCACCCCACTTCTTAGGGACCTGCACTGGCTCCCCATTGCTGCACGTATCCGCTTCAAGGCCCTCGACCTAGCATACCGTGCGGCAAAGGGAACCGCTCCCGCCTACCCCCGGTCAATGGTCTCTAACTACACACCCTCAAGACCCCTACGCTCTGCGTCTTCTGGCCGCCTCAGATCTACTCCTATCCAAGCTCCCGGAGGGTCATCAAAGAGAAGCCGCCTATTCTCAGTCCTTGCCCCACAATGGTGGAATGAACTACCCATCCCAGTTAGGACAGCCGAATCCCGTCCAATCTTTCGCCGTCGACTAAAGACTCACTTCTTCAACCATTATCTGAAATGATATAAAAAAAATAAAAAATAAAAAAATCTAACCCCGACTAACCTTAATGTCATGCACTTGTCCTAATAAACTAACCTACACTGTAACACGCAACACTTTGATGAACATTGTTACTCAGCTGATAGAGTTATACCCTTCTTGCTGTCTTGTCGCACAGAACTTGTAAGTCGCTTTGGATAAAAGCGTCAGCTAAATGACTAAATGTAAATGTAAATGTAAATGACTGTCACTCAAAGCGATTTGCGAGTATGGGCGGAGCACAGCCCAAAACAGCTTGGAATCTTGAAGTGGAAAAATGCTGCTTTAGAGTACTTGATTAGAAATGCAAAACAATGATTTTTTTTCTTTTTTTAAACCTTACAGATGTGTTCCATAGACTCAAAGAATTGTGTAAAATTGCCCAAATAGTGAAAGGAATAGCAAAACACGTGACCTTTAAAATGATCGTTGAATGCCTCGATGGCCAGTCCGTGTAGTGAATGTCCAACTTGTTCTTCCTTCACGAAGACGTAAAAATGGTCTGTTTTAGTGTTTTCACTCTGACTTGTAGTACACATATCACGGCAAGGTCAAAGGCCTTGTTCAAACAAATGTTGAAAATGATGCACAGAATTATCAAATGAACCCACATGTGCTGGGCACAGTTATAGCAGCAGAATACTGTCGGTGGCGAGTGCAAGAGGGGCAGGGTGTAGTAGGCTTGTCTTTCTGGGCATCATGTCACACTAGCAGTATTCTGATGACATGCTTTGGGCCAAGTAAACAAGGTTAATTTGGTGTCCATGTAAATTGTAAATGGTTGAAATGTCCAATCTGAATGATTTCAATCAGGTTGAGTAAATATTTTCCATGTAACCGCATCTAGTGAAAGCACAAGAGTAAACTGGATTAACAGTTACTACACTGCTGCTACTGCTTATTCAAGTTTCAAGTTTCTTTATTAGTTGTCATACAGAAATACAGAATACTTTTGCATGAAATGCTTCTTTCTGTTTTGCTCCTGAGAGTGTGCTAGATAAAATAACAAGATAGTATAAAATAGTATAATATAAGTATAAAATAGAAAGTCAAGTACGTAAACAAGTGTAAACAAAACAAAAATGTTCAATATACATATATATGTACAGTCTATACAATGCAGATACAGTACAGTGTAGAAATGGTGAGGTATAGCTTAGCTTGTGGTGCCACCTTGTGGTGGTGAGGTGCAATGAGGTGCATGAGTTTGATGCCAATACATATAAAGTGTGTTAGTGTCTAAAGTGGGTAAAGTGGGTGCTACAGTGTGTTGTTTATTTAAAGTGAGTGTGTGCGTGTGGATGTGTGTGTGTTGTGGGTGTATTTGATGGTCTGTTATTGTTCATTGTTCATTGAGCATCCTGATGGCCTGGGGATAGAAGCTCCTTCTGAGTCTCTCTGTGCTTGCCATGAGACTCCGTAATTGCTTGTCTGACCGCAGCAGTTCAAAGAGGCAGTTGTTGGGGTGGCTGGGGTCTTTGATTATTCTCGTAGCCTTACCCATGCAGCGCTTGTTGTAAATGTCTTGGAGAGTGGGAAGCCCCCCTCCAATTGTGCGTTCGGCTGCTATTATATTCGATTGTACTATTCGACCGTATTATACTGGCTGCTGACGATCTGCTGACTGTGAATAATAGTTCCTACTACTACTAGGTTATAATACTAGTTGCTGACGGCCTCCTGACGTCTTCTTCTTCTTCTCTGCCTCCATATCTTCAGTTATATATTATATAACAATGTATATTATGATATTGAGGCCTTGATCCATGTATTAAAGTGGAGCACAAAAGACTAGGCTAAAAAGGAATATGTGAGTGAGCAGGAACCCTACACATTGTTCCTATATCTGTCCTCAAACCTCCTCTCCGCTCATTCTCTTATGCTCCATATCTCCCACTCAAATGAAATCATTAGCTGCATGCTTTGACGGACAAGAGCACATGCGCACGCAGTGTGATTTTAAGTGTAGGCTTGCAGATACCTATGGTATGTATTGGGACACAGTAGAGCCGGACCTTGCTTCAGCATGAAGGTCGCCTTCACGCGGCTACGCAGGCATTCACTGTGAGTTGATAACACAGTCAGCAACACGTCCTTATTACGTGCCGTAATCAATTAAGTCGGACATCACATGGATTTGTAACGGATGCTTTGTGCTGGATGTCTAACGTGTTCTGTGTGCACACACTGCACAGGAGAGGAGGGGGGTTTCTCCTGAGGCTGTTGGAGAGCATCTTCTCTCTCTCTGTCTCTGCCTCTCATCCTCTCATCCTCCCTTCTCTCGCTCTATCTCTCTCGCCCTTTGTCTCCCTCTTTCTCTCTATCTCGTTTCTCACCACCCTTTCACCCTCTCTCTCTGGTCCCTCTCTGTGTCTCTCTCTCATCTCCTCTCAATCACTACCTCTCCTTCACCTCTCTCTCTCTGTGTCTCTCTCTCATCTCCTCTCTATCATTCACCCTCTTCTTCACCTCTCTCTCTCTCTCTCTCTCTCTCTCTCTCTCTCTCTCTCTCTCTCTCTCTCTCTCTCTCTCTCTCTCTGTGTGTCTCTTTCTGTCTCTCTCTGTGTCTCTCTCTGTGTATCTCTCTCTGTCTCTCTGTGTATCTCTCTCTCTCACTCTCTTTCTCTCTCTCTCTCTCTCTCTCTCTCTCTCTCTTCTCTCTCTCTCTCTCTCTCTCTCTCCTCTCTCTCTCTCTCTCTCTCTCTCTCTCTCTCTCTCTCTCTCTCTCCTCTCTCTCTCTCTCTCTCTCTCTCTCTCTCTCTCTCTCTCTCTCTCTCTCTCTCTCTATTTCTCTCTCTCTCTGTCTCTATCTGTGTCTCTCTCTGTGTCTCTCTCTGTGGCTCCTCTCCTTCACCTCTCCGTCTACATCACTCATGCTTGTGACCCAACTATCTCTTTCACTCTGTCTCTCACCCCTCTCTTGCTGTATCTCTCACCCCTCTCTTGCTGTATCTCTCACCCCTCTCTTGCTGTGTCTCTCACCCTCTTTTGTTGTGTCTCTCACCCCTCTCTTGTTGTATCTCTCACCCCTCTCTTGCTGTGTCTCTCACCCCTCTCTTGCTGTGTCTCTTACCCCTCTCTTGTTGTATCTCTCACCCCTCTCTTGTTGTATCTCTCACCCCTCTCTTGCTGTGTCTCTCACCCCTCTCTTGCTGTGTCTCTCACCCCTCTCTTGCTGTGTCTCTCACCCCTCTGTTGTTGTAGCTCTCACCCCTCTCTTGCTGTGTCTCTCACCCCTCTCTTGCTGTGTCTCTCACCCCTCTCTTGCTGTGTCTCTCACCCCTCTCTTGCTGTATCTCACACCCCTCTCTTGCTGTGTCTCTCACCCCTCTCTTGCTGTGTCTCTCACCCCTCTCTTGCTGTGTCTCTTACCCCTCTCTTGTTGTATCTCTCACCCCTCTCTTGCTGTGTCTCTCACCCCTCTCTTGCTCTGTCTCTCACCCCTCTCTTGCTCTGTCTCTCACCCCTCTCTTGCTCTGTCTCTCACCCTCTCTTGTTGTATCTCTCACCCCTCTCTTGTTGTGTCTCTCACCCTCTCTTGTTGTATCTCTCACCCTCTCTTGCTCTGTCTCTCACCCCTCTCTTGCTCTGTCTCACACCCCTCTCTTGCTCTGTCTCTCACCCTCTCTTGCTCTGTCTCTCACCCTCTCTTGCTGTGTCTCCACCCCTCTCTTGCTCTGTCTCTCACCCTCTCTTGCTCTGTCTCTCACCCTCTCTTGCTGTGTCTCACACCCCTCTCTTGCTCTGTCTCTCACCCTCTCTTGCTGTGTCCTCTCACCCCTCTCTTGTTGTGTCTCTCACCCCTCTCTTGTTGTATCTCTCACCCTCTCTTGCTCTGTCTCTCACCCCTCTCTTGCTGTGTCTCACACCCCTCTCTTGCTCTGTCTCTCACCCTCTCTTGCTCTGTCTCTCACCCTCTCTTGCTGTGTCTCACACCCCTCTCTTGCTCTGTCTCTCACCCTCTCTTGCTCTGTCTCTCACCCTCTCTTGCTGTGTCTCTCACCCCTCTCTTGCTGTATCTCTCACCCCTCTCTTGTTGTATCTCTCACCCCTCTGTTGTTGTATCTCTCACCCCTCTCTTGCTTGTCTCTACCCCTCTCTTGCTGTATCTCTCACCCCTCTCTTGTTGTATCTCTCACCCTCTCTTGTTGTATCTCTCACCCCTCTCTTGTTGTATCTCTCACCCCTCTCTAGCTGTGTCTCTCACCCCTCT
>NC_140171.1:43873050-44068050 GCF_963971535.1 Notolepis coatsorum
CGAAATAAATAACTGGTCTACAAGAAAGGAGCAAGTGGCTGTGTGTGTGTGTGTGTGTGTATGTGTGTGTGTGTGTGTGTGTGTGTGTGTGTGTGTGTGTGTGTGTGTGTAGGTGTGTGTGTGTGTGTGTGTATGTGTGTGTGTGTAGGTGTGTGTGTGTGTGTGTCTGTGTGTGTGTGTGTGTACTCATTCTCTATTTAAAGACGTGCTTTGTACATTTAACTAGCTCCATCTCAAACAGTGTGAACAAAATGATAAACCAATGCAATAGTGGCAAAGGAGATAGAGACAACAACAACATGCGTGTATGGAGTCTGAACAATACCTGACTCTTAAAACATAGTACTGAGTCTAAACAATACCTGACTCTTAAAACATAGTACTAAGTCTAAACAATACCTGACTTTTTTCTTTTTTTACTTTTTCTCCTCCTTTTTTCTGTATTTTTTCTCCCATCGCAATTTAGTCGTCATGCCAATTCCCCTCTCTGTAATGCGTTGCTGCAGAGTACCTTGCTAGTACAATCAGTGCTGTAATGTGTCACACATTGAATAAGGAACAGAGGGAAGATGCGCATGGAGACCATAGCAACTTGTTGCAGTCCCACTTCCACAATGACCTGTAGGGTGAGGTCAGATGCATTGGCCATGTGTGTGTGTGGCGTGTGTCATGGTCGCTCTGTGTGTGAGTGTAAACAGAACGCGCCACAGAGGGGACAGGCGGGTGCTTAACACCAGCATATGTAATATAATGTAATGTAACATGTTGCCATGGCACCCACAACAATTTTCATGCAATCTGCTGCGTTGCCATGGGAACAGTAATCTCACCCGAGAGAGGGTGGATGAGAGAGTGAGAGAGATGAAGGAGGGAGAGAACTGGAGAGAGACGCACACGCGCACACACACACACACACACACACACACACACACACACACACACACACACACACACACACACACACACACACACACACACACACACACACACACACACACACACACACACACACACACACACACACACACACACACACACACACACACACACACACACACACACACACACACCTATAATCCAGACTACCTCCTCGCTCCCCTCTGTATTGCCAGATCAATCTTTCTATCTCTGACGGGCTTCACTTGAGAGCACATCAGTGAGATCCATCCACCCATACATTAACCTGCGCAGATAAACAGATTGACGCGCGATGCGAGTGTGCGGCCAGAGCTGTGGCTCCGTTTAGTATTTTGTAGCCCTGCAGTATTGATGTAGCTGTTCTGTTTGATCCCTTCCCATGTCAGACCTCTCCCCCGACGCCTGCAGAGGGGAAAAAAACAAAACAAAAAATAAATAAATAAAAACGGGGATGAGCTGCTAACATAACCTCGTGCTGTTACATACAGCCTGGTAGCGCGTGCCAACTGTTACCCTCGCTGTGGAGGGGATTGCATGAATTACCAATAGTCTGAATCATCAGTGCCATGGATACCATATTTTAATCCATTCTTTCTCTCTCTTAACCCCACCCCCCCCTTTTCCCCTCAAGTCACATCAAACGTCTTTCATGCCATATGATACGCCTTACTTGACATGAATTATTCCATTTCATCTCGCCATGAGTGGGGCACAGGGGCACAGAAACCTCTGTCGATCCAACTCCTGTGATATAAAGATGTCTATCACTGCTGTGTGTGAAACTAGATCTATGGTACGCATATTACCTTTACACAGTTTTTAGTGTATACTGTGTACATAATAATAATGCAGGACCTGTTGCAGAGGTCTTTATTCGGCATGCAACGACACTCAATGTTTTAGTGGTACACACAGCGGTTAGTTTAGCACACACACCGGAACACACACGCATGCATTGTCTCTTTAGGATCGCAGATGCGATTTGTCTCTGCGATTAACCCATCCCGTCGTCCTTCCCCCCCAAGGGCAGCCGGGAGCAGACAGGCGTCAACGTGAGCCGCGCCAGGGGACCAATCCAAGTGCTCCTGTCCGTCTTCGTCAAGGACGACACAGCGTTAGCGATCTGTTGTTGTGCATGTTTTTCCATTGGGTTTATCTTATCGGGGGGGAAACCCTTGCAAGCACGGGGAGAACATGCAAACTCCACACAGAAAGGCCTGGGAGATACCCCACCTGAGTACCTGGCATCATGGAAACCTGGTCCCCAAGCGGGAATCGAACCCTGGACCTTCTTGCTGTGAGGCGACAGTGTTAACCACTACACCACCGTGCCGCATGTACGTATGTATGTGCATTGTGCATACAGTTTGGGTAGATTACTCAGTAAAATGCCCCAGTAATCTGGGTTGGTCACGTTTGCTACGTGTATTTAAAGTCAAATTAAAGCATATTTTGAGGGCCAGATATTCCTGGATGTGAAGACGAGATGTGAAGCTCAAAGCCTCTCATAAGCGAGTCCACGGCCACTGTACTGTAGTTCCAGCTGGGCCTGTGAAGACCCCTGTGGTGCATGGGGATCGCAGACAGATAGCAGTGGAGTCTGGGAGCAGGAGCCACCCCTGTGAGCAGGGATTAGCTGCTCTACAATCTGAGAAAATTGGTCCATTTTCTGTTCTGTTCTGTGAAAACATCAGCTAAAGGAAGTACTGAAAACGTAATTATTTTTTAATCTCTCTTTCTCAGATTTTTCTCTGTTTTCTCCCGTCCCAATTTAGTCGTTGTGCCAATTCCCCCCCCTCCCCTACCTGGTTGTTGTGCGCATGTTCTCCTACTGGTCGGTACAAGGGAACCCTGAAGTATCTGCACGCTTCCTCAGACACGTGCGGCGACAGCCAGTGGCTCTCTTCTCACCTGGCAGCGAGGGCTCTCATTGGTGAAGTGTAACGCGTGGGAGGTCACGTTGCCTTCCTCAAGTCCTGCCTCTGCTGAGCAAGCGCCCAGACCTGACCTGTAGGCATCGCTGTCCACAACGCCAGTTTCCCACCCACGGCTTCCCTCCCCCTAACCCAGCCAAACGAGTTAGTATAGCGATCAGCCCAAGCCAAGGCAATGCTGACTCCGGGAGTCTAGACCGCAGCCTCTTGCATTGGTGACGAGCGCAATCTCCGCTACGCCACCTGACCGCCTGAAAACGTACATTCTTGTTCTACAATTCTTTAAAGTATACTAGTATGTGCAAAATCAGTTTTGAGTCAAATATATTTTTGAAAGTTCAGCTCCCCAGAGGAAAAGAAACGTTGAAAACCAATGCACTATAGACTGAAGTATGCTAATCCATAATGGGCATCATAAAGGGCGGAGAGAGTTTAGAGGACTTGTGACAGAAACGTCGCTGGTTTGAATCCTGGGGAAATAATGGGCTGGGGCCTGAGGAACGAGCGTTGCTCTCCTCTTCTCTCCCCCTTGAGCAAAGCACCCCCAGCTGCCTCAGTGGAACCAACAGCTGAAGCCTGTGGTTGTGTTGGCTAGTTATAGGCACCAGAGGTGTGTGACCATCCCTCTCCTCCAGGCACCAGAGGTGTGTGACCATCCCTCTCCTCCAGGCACCAGAGGTGTGTGACCATCCCTCTCCTCCAGGCACCAGAGGTGTGTGTGACCATCCCTCTCCTCCATGCTGTTAATAAGAACGTGTTCAATTGAGTCAACTCTCCGGGTTTGCCAAACGTTTAAAAAAGAATATCGCAGCTCAGATCCAGCTACTGTATATCCAGCTCTCTGAGTTGACATTATGGAGGGGTCGAGAGAGATGAAGGTGTGGACCTGGAGAGCTTACATCAATCAGTCTGTTCTTACAGTTTTTCACGATTGCTAAAACACAAAACACAATACCCTAAAAACCAAATGACCAGTTCCCTAAACACATTCAATACAACTAGCCCCATTTGGCAAAACCATAAACACATTTCACCTGTAGACACAATTCACAAAACTCTAAACACATTTTGTCTTGCTAAAACACATGTTGCAAAAGTCTCTGATCAAATGTGCACATTGAAGCTCATGTGATGCAAAATGATAGCCACAGTCAGCAAAAGTTTAACACAATGAACACGACTCAAAATGTAAGACACTAGTTGCAAATTATGTGACCACACCTATATAGGCCAGTGCAGAGTGCACAGTTTTCTGAAGGTTCCAAAGGATTTTTATTTTCTTCTTTGGGGGTGAGGGGCAAGAAGGATGTGTACAAGATGCATTACTGTAAAGTAGTAGGCCTATATCGTACATGCATAGGTCATGTTTCCAAATGCAGTATGTATACTGTTACTGTATTCAAATTGCTTACAAAAAACTGTCACACATTGATAAGGATAGTGGAGTTCTTGACTTATTGTTATGTTTTCTTCTTGACTTGTTTAAAGAAGATCTGTACGGCCCATGGGGACATTAACGTGTGTTGTCGGGCCCTATAAATAAATTCGATTTGATTTGATTTGATTTGATTTGGAGTTGTAATTACTGTAAAAAAAAAAAAAAACATCACATTGTGTTTTACATTTTTACATGTATTGTTGTGTGTAATGGATCCTCCATAGTGTTTACACATTTTTGCATTGAGTTGTGATAACTGTATTTTCTTACAGTAATTCATATACTATTCATATGAAACACACAAATCTATAAATGCCCAATACATATATTTTGAGAACAGATAAGAAGATTTCTAAAAATGTGTCCTGGCACCTTCTGAACATTGTGTTTTATATTATTTGTTGTTGTGTGTAATGTGTGTAATGTGTGTAAAATGTAGCCAAATTTCCCTCTGGATGATTAAAGTATTTCTAGGCCTGCATGGCTTGACATTAACTTTTTGGCTCACTAGCCACTGTGGCTAGTGGTTTTCCAAAGTTTTTTTGTTCCCTCGCATAGCACAGACTAAAGACAGTGCCTAATTGCCTCTACGAATGGAATGTAACACATTTCATTCACAAGTTTTGTGTGAATGTATCTGAGAACGTATTTGAACACACCTGACGACCGGCCATATTGTTATGCAAAGTAGTACTTAGCGAGTTGGCTAATCAGTCGAGTGCAGCACATTCTTGTGTGCACGTGTGTGCACATCCGTGCATGTGCGTGCTTCTGCTCACAGACTGGTTGCACGGTGTGCAACCCCCGTCCCATGAGCAACGCATGCCTGATGATACTCAACGTTTACTCAAAGATGCATTATTGTTTTAATATATTTAAAGTATGCCTCCTCTCTATGGATATACAAGTATTATTTTACTGTATATAACACAACAATATCTCTCTATAACCAAAGACACACCAAACCAAAGTTACTCAATGCTTGATTATGCCTAGACAAATCTCAATGGCACAATAATAACTTAAAAATCAACCTGTAACAAAATAATAGCTCTCTTTTCAAGTCTTACTGGACAAAAATAAATAACAAAATATATGAAATAATAGAAAATAGAAAATCCAGTTAACAAATATATTTTTCAGACAAATAATTTTTTTCTTGCCATGTTTCAATGAGATATTGTGCAATGGTTTCTGCTGTCTCATTTGATGTATTTAACCTCGATTCATTTTGTTTGCATGCCCACCCCTCTTCCAGTCAAAGTACTGTATTATGATTGGGAATATTTTCACTGCTCCGTGGTTTGATTTGAGTGCTTCATGTGCGACATCAATCGAGTCGAGTGGGGCGCTATAACAATTGGCTTCGGATTTAGTGCGCGCACTACTGAACTTTTTGGCAGTGTCAGAGTCTGGAAATGCCTTTTTTAGCAAAGCACTTGTGCAATCCATAGATTGTGATGTTTCAGAGTATGAAATGCAAACGCACCCTCCCTCTGCTGCATTTACTTTACAGCATCCTCTGTTTTCCAGTACATTCTTTGGCATTGTGAACGTGAGCTGCGGTGCGCTCTGTCCCCTCTGCGTGTATCCTTTATCTTCCTCTGTTTGTGAGCGTAGTTGTAGAGCCGCCCACAAAGCTTCTCAGGGATTACGTCACACACGCAACAGATTGCCGTAGTATTCTGTGCAATGCGCCAGTCAATTTAGGTATATGCAAACGGTCCGTGAAAGCCGGACATTATCATGAATTTATAAACCCCCCCCTGGACGGCCCGGACAGGGCGTGAAAAGAGGACATGTCTGGGCAAAAGAGGACGTTTGGTCACCCTTAGCTATGTATTTGTCATATAACGTTAACACTGAGTGCGTTTACATGCACACTATACGCCGATCATAACCCAACAATGGTAATAATGTGATTATTAAAATGGTCATGTGAAAATGGGCTCCAGACTAACTTTTTTCACCACCGTGATGAATGAGAGAGAGAGAGCGAGAGAGAGAGAGAGAGAGAGAGAGAGAGAGAGAGAGAGAGAGAGAGAGAGAGAGAGAGAGAGAGAGAGAGAGAGAGAGAGAGAGAGAGAGATCTGGGGCAGCTGTCCATGGTGCTGAATATTTGCGACAGGACTGTTAGTCTGGAGCCCATATGCTTCTTAATGTTAAATGAATGTGGCTAGCTAACAAACACTGTAATATTAGTTTAATAATACACGTTACATAATACATGTTAGTTTGTCTAATACTTACTCGCACATCCACAAATAGTCGGTGAATGGTCTGCCTTTCTACCCGATTGCGTTGCGGAACAGCAGCTTCAACTTGTCCAACTGAGCCGATTTCATTGAGACCAGGGATCTCACCACAACCCACAATATGCTGCCACATTGTAATGTTAAGTTAGCTAACTGTCTATACTAACCAGTTGAGCTATTAATGTTAACAGCGTTTGTTCAGCTGTCAGCTGTCACACACACCACACGGAAGCAACACAACGTGCGTGATAGGGCGAAGTTGATGGGCCAATGAATGAGCACACAGTGCGCACCCAGTCCTCGTGGGAGTTGTAGTATTATATAGTATCACCTGGATTGACTTAATTATTGCAGACGCCTTTTGTAGACTACAATGTTTTTTTTTCATAGAAAAAAAAGCCACCCGAATTCTACCCGCATTGGGCGGGTGGGCGGGTGGTAAGGTCAAGCCCTGCTTGAGAGAGATTTTGGTGTCAAAGTTTGCTTTTTGAGCATATGGGCAACTGTTTTGTTGTGATAGTTTAGTTTTGAAAAGAGAATGTGAGGGCGGCTGGGTGGCGCAGCGGACATTGCGCTGGTCACCAACGCAAGAGACACTGGTCTCGAATCCGGCTGTCAGCGTTGCCTCCGGCTTGGGCCAGCCATCATACTGACTCAATTGGAAGAGTTAGCGGGAGGGGAGTCGATGGGTGGTAGTGTGATCATTGTAAACAGCGACTCCTACAGGTCGGTCAGGGTGCCTGCACAGCAAAGGCAGGAAAATGGCGGGTGCAGTGTGAGCCTCCTACACGTTACTCCTCGCCAATGAGAGTCCGCGCTGGCAGGTGAAAAGATGTGACTGGCTGCCTCCACGTGTATCGGAGGGGACATGTGATGGGCTTCTATCCTCCCTACGACCGGCCAGTGGGGGGCACATGCGAGCAACGATCAGGACAGGGGAGGGAGAATTGGCACAAGAGGAAATTGGGATGGCAGAAAAAATCACAGAAAAAAGGAGGAGAAAAAGTGGGTCAAAAAAAAAGAAAAGAGAATGTGAGGTTTTGTGTATGTAGCTTGAGAAAAGTGTTTTGTGTTTAGAGTTTTGGGAAAAGGGAGGGCAGTTTCATGAAATGTGTTTTAGCTATTGTGAAAAACTGTAAAATGGATTACAGCACAGGTTATATAAGAAATGTATGCATGCCCCCCTACAAAGCATCATAACAAAGGCGATAACAGTGCTATACAAACTGCATTACCGCAGCACACATGCTGCCCTGACCATACCCTGAGCACATACAGCAGATCTGTATTAGTGTGCATTGATCCAGTACAGCCAACACACAATAAGTAAAAAGGCCATATGAAGTATTGATTGGTTAATTCAATGGTGTTTTAATGTCTTATACGTGAATTGGCCATAAACAATGAGCGTGTAGATGTAGAGGAGTTAGATGAGACACACAAGTAAATGTATGTTTAGTATAAATAATTCACATCTATAAATAGAGGCTGATGCTTTGCTATGAGAGGAAAATAAGAGAGAGAGATGGGGGGGAGAGAGAGAGAGAGAGAGAGAGAGAGAGAGAGAGAGAGAGAGAGAGAGAGAGAGAGAGAGAGAGAGAGAGAGAGAGAGGGGGGGACAGAAAGAGAAATGTGGAGAAAGGGAGAGAGAGATAGAGGTAGAGAAAGAGAAAGAGAAAGAGAGAGAGAGAGAGAGAGAGAGAGAGAGAGAGAGAGAGAGAGAGAGAGAGAGAGAGAGAGATGTGAGGATTCGCCTGTCCCTGGACCTTTTTCCTGTGTTTTCCCTGTCTACTCTCCTCAACAGCCCCCACCCTTGCGATGATTTACTCTCCTCTACTCTTCACCAGCCCCCACCCTTGGACATCCTTGATCCTCTACCTTCACGCACCTGTTGGGAGTTTGCAATCACCTCGGGAGAGTACATAGGTTGCAGACTCCCCTCCAGTCCTTGTCGGGTCGTTCTGTGTTCTGGACTCTGTGTTTGTTCTGTATCTGTATCTGTGTACACTCTGTGTTCATGGAGTTCTGTACGTTACCATCCTGTACGTTACCATCACCTGCCGCGTCTCCGGCGTGAGACGACGTGCCAGCCATCACCACCTGTCGCCGTTTGCCTGGAGTGGGACACCGTCTTCGCTCTCTAATTCTCTACGGGAGGTTTTCCAGTGTTCCCACTCCAGACGTCAAGCCGGCTCGTCATCGCTCCCGATTCCACGGGAGGAAGGCGTCTCTTCGTGATCCTCGTTCCTGGGGGTGAGGCTCGTCGTCGCTCCCTAGTATTCCACGGGAGGACGGCGTGTGCCCATCCCGTTCCCCTTGGACCCAGGCTCGTCGTCGCTCCATAGTATTCCACGGGAGGACGGCGTGTTCCCATCCCGGTCCCCTGGGACCCCCTTTGTTCTGCGCTGCCCGTCTGCAGCATCCGAAGAGGAGGAGGAGGATCTCCGTGCCAGGCCCCGCTGTCGGGCCCCTGTTCCCGTGCCAGGCCCCCGCCGTCGGGCCCCTGTCCCCGTGCCAGGCCTCCGCCGTCGGGCCCCTGTTCCCGTGCCAGGCCTCCGCCGTCGGGCCCCTGTCCCCGTGCCAGGCCTCCACCGTCGGAACCCTGTCCTCATCCCTGTAAGCAGCTCTGGCCCTCGCCCTGTCCAAGGCCTTAACCCTGTTCTCTGTCCCTGTCTCCAGCCCGCCTCTCCGGGCCTCTGTCCCTGTCCCCCTCTCCAGTGCCCCTGTTTCTGGCCCTGACACTTAGCCCTGGTCCTTAGCCCTGGCCCTTAGCCTTAGTCCCTTAGCCTGTTCGCCTCTTAAAGGCACAGTGCCGCATTTTCCATATTTCCTTGACTCTAGTGTTTTTGTGTTTTCCCTTAAAGGGACTGTGCCGCTTTTTGTTCTATAATAAATATTTGCCCTGTTTTGGCTTACTCTCATACCTGTCTTGTGTTGTGCGATTGGGGTCGGTTACAAACCATAACAGTACGACCCGACAGTCGACGACCCCAGCCAGCACAGACAGTGTATGTGAGTTAGCCCCTGTTAGTTCCCTCTAGCTCCCTCTAGTTCCCTCTTGTTCCCCTGTTAGCTCCCCTGTTAGCCTCGTTAGCTCCCCTGTTAGCTACCCTGTTCCCCACAGCTAGGACTGTCCTTCCAGCTAGCTTGTTCTCCTTTGCTAGTCCAGCCCTGTCTGCTAGCCTAGCTCCGGCAGCTAGCGCAGCCTCTATGCTAATGTAGCAGTACAGCTAGCATAGGCCCTGTAGCTAGCAATGCTCTGGCAGCTACCCAGTCCCTCTGCTAGCCCCACTTTAGGTGTAGCTTCCCCTGCTAGCATGGCCCAGTTTTTTTTGTTTGTTGCTTTGTCATGTCCCCTGCCCCGCTATCTGATTTTTTGGGTCGCCCGGTGGCTCCCGTGGAGGGGGAGGTACTGTGAGGATTCGTCTGTCCCTGGACCTTTTTCCTGTGTTTTCCCTGTCTACTCTTCTCAAAAGCCCCCACCCTTGCGATGATTTACTCTCCTCTACTCTTCACCAGCCCCCACCCTTGGACATCCTTGATCCTCTACCTTCACGCACCTGTTGGGAGTTTGCAATCACCTCGGGAGAGTACATAGGTTGCAGACTCCCCTCCAGTCCTTGTCGGGTCGTTCTGTGTTCTCGACTCTGTGTTCGTTCTGTATCTGTATCTGTGTACACTCTGTGTTCATGGAGTTCTGTACATTACCATCCAGTACGTTACCATCACCTGCCGCGTCTCCAGCGTGAGACGACGTGCCAGCCATCACCACCTGTCGCCGTTTGCCTGGAGTGGGACACCGTCTTCGCTCTCTAATTCTCTACGGGAGGTTTTCCAGTGTTCCCACTCCAGACGTCAAGCCGGCTCGTCATCGCTCCCGATTCCACGGGAGGAAGGCGTCTCTTCGTGATCCTCGTTCCTGGGGGTGAGGCTCGTCGTCGCTCCCTAGTATTCCACGGGAGGACGGCGTGTGCCCATCCCGTTCCCCTTGGACCCAGGCTCGTCGTCGCTCCCTAGTATTCCACGGGAGGACGGCGTGTTCCCATCCTGGTCCCCTGGGACCCCCTTTGTTCTGCGCTGCCCGTCTGCAGCATCCGAAGAGGAGGAGGAGGATCTCCCTGCCAGGCCCCGCTGTCGGGCCCCTGTTCCCGTGCCAGGCCCCCGCCGTCGGGCCCCTGTCCCCGTGCCAGGCCTCCGCCGTCGGGCCCCTGTTCCCGTGCCAGGCCTCCGCCGTCGGAACCCTGTCCTCGTGCCAGGCCTCCGCCGTCGGAACCCTGTCCTCATCCCTGTAAGCAGCTCTGGCCCTCGCCCTGTCCAAGGCCTTAACCCTGTTCTCTGTCCCTGTCTCCAGCCCGCCTCTCCGGGCCTCTGTCCCTGTCCCCCTCTCCAGTGCCCCTGTTCCTGGCCCTGACACTTAGCCCTGGTCCTTAGCCCTGGCCCTTAGCCTTAGTCCCTTAGCCTGTTCGCCTCTTAAAGGCACAGTGCCGCATTTTCCATATTTCCTTGACTCTAGTGTTTTTGTGTTTTCCCTTAAAGGGACTGTGCCGCTTTTTGTTCTATAATAAATATTTGCCCTGTTTTGGCTTACTCTCATACCTGTCTTGTGTTGTGCGATTGGGGTCGGTTACAAACCATAACAGAGAGAGAGAGAGAGAGAGAGAGAATCTGGGGCCTTCCGATTCAACTCCAGCTAATTTAAAGAGATTTTTTTGTGAGAATGGAGGAGCACGGCAGAGCCACAGTAATGAGAGAGAGGGAAAAAAGGGAGGGGGATATTATGGGTGAGAGAAAGATAAAGAAAGAAGAGGATGGAGACATGTATCTCATCCTGTATACTAGCACTTGTAGTCCTCTGCCTCTTTGTTCTTGGTTCTATTTACTACTTTTGTTTCATAATTTTCTTGTGTCCTTTGATTCTATAGCTACCATGTATGCATATATATGCTTATTACATGTATCTATTGCTCCTATGTCTGCCCACTGCAAATACAGGAACTCTCTAACCCCTGTCCCTGTCTCTCTGAGTCATTGACTCGAGTGTTAATATGTCATTATACAGATTGCAGTGACTGCACCACTGAGGGAGAGAGAGACACACTGTAGAAGTAGAGAGAGACATACCATAGAGGGAGAGACACACCATAGATGTGGAAAGAGACACACCATAGAGGTGGAGAGAGATACACTGTAGAGAGGGAGAGAGAGACACACACCGTGGAGAGAGACACACCATAGAGGTGGAGAGACACAGACACACCATAGAGGTGGAGAGAGACACACCATAGAGTTCAAGTTCAAGTTCCTTTTATTGTCACACGGCCATGCTGGTGGAATTCAAGCATGGTGCAGGTGGTAGCTGCGACAATACACCACAAATAACAAAACACATGGAACAGTACAGTACAGAATACACCACCTCAACATATACACGACGGAACAGTACAGTACGAAAAAATACAGACATCAGGTACAACGTAACAGAAACCAGAGAAACATAACAGCATGGGGTAAAATTAGGAGGAGTTGAGCAGTTGTATGGCCTTGGGGAAGAAACTATGATTGAACCTCATAGTTCGACTACCCAGTGACCTGAACCTCCTACCAGAGGGGAGGTGTGAACCTCCTACCAGAGGGGAGGTGTTGGAAGAGGTGGTGAGCTGGGTGCAGAGGGTCACTAATGATTTAGTTTTTGCGCGTGTGATGGTATGATGTTTGTGTATGGAGTCCAGAGTGGGGAGTTTGCAGTTGATGATTTTGGATGCCCTTTTTATGATCCTATCTAGTCTGTGTAGTGTGTGTTTGGGTGTGTTGCCGTACCATAATGGATAATGACAGAATGTTTTGTATTATTGCTGTGTAGAATTGGACCATTAAATTCTTCCTGACCTTGTATTTCCTGAGTTGTCTGAGGTGAAATAGTCTTTGATTAGCTGTTTTGAGTAGATGAGTGGTGTGATGGTCCCAGTGTAGTTTATTGTTGATGTATGTTCCTAGGAATTTGAATGTGTCTGTGGCTGAAATGGGTTGATTGTTGATGAGCATGGGTGTTTTAGTGGGTATGTTTTTTCCTGAAGTCAATGATAAGTTCAACAGTCTTGCTATCATTTAGTATGAGATTATGTTCTCTGCACCACGTTAGTGTCCGCTCCACCTCTAACCGGTAGTCATCCTCCTTGTTGTTGGAGATCAGCCCTAAGATGGTAGTGTCGTCCGCTTATTTCAGCGTTTTGACTGAGGGGGATGCTGATCGGAGGTTGTTGGTATAAAGGGAAAAAAGCCACGGGGATAGAACACACCCCTGTGGTACCCCGATGTTGGTGGTCAGAGGGACAGAGGTGAGGTTGTTGTAGCGGACTACTTGGTTGCGGCCCTTTAGTGTGTCCAGCAGCCAGAAACAGAGGGAGGGGGCAATGTTCATGTTGGCCAGGGTTTGGAACAGTATGAGGGGGTCGATGGTGTTGAAGGCGCTGCTAAAGTCAATGAAAAGTATCCGTGCATAACTGTTTTTGGTCTCCAGGTGCTGGAGGGTGTAGTGCAGTGCCAGGTTGACTGCATCGTCAGTAGACCGGTTTGAACGATAGGCGAATTGTAGGGGGTCCATCAGGGGGGATGTGAGTGTTTTGAGAAATGACAGGACTATATGTTCCAGCACCTTCATGGCTACTGCCGTCAAGGCCACGGGTCTGTAGTCATTAAGGCTAGATGTTTTGCCTTTCTTGGGTATGGGGATGATGATGGATTTTTTGAAGAGGGCTGGGATCTGCATTTGCTGGAGTGAGGTGGTGAAGATGCCCGTGTAGACTGGTGCTAGCTGGTCGGAACAGTAGCTGAGGCAGGCAGGTGTGATGTTATCCGGGCCTGCTGCTTTACCTTTTTCCAGCCTCCGGAACAAGTTCCTCACTGTGTCTGTGTCAATGAGGGAGAGAGATAGAGAGACACTGTAGAGAGAGAGACACACCATTGATGTGGAGAGAGACACACCATAGAGGTGGAGAGAGACACACCATAGAGAGAGACACATCATAGAGGTGGAGAGAGACACACTGTAGAGGGAGAGACACACCGTAGAGGAGAGACACACCATATAGGTGGAGAGAGACACACCGTAGAGGTGGAGAGAGACACAGCGTAGAGTTGGAAAGAGAGACACACTGTTGAGGGCGAGGGAGAGACACACCGTAGAGGAGAGACACACCATATAGGTGGAGAGAGACACACCGTAGAGGGAGAGAGAGACACACCGTAGAGGTGGAGAGAGACACACCGTAGAGGGAGAGACACACCATATAGGTGGAGAGAGACACACCTAGAGGGAGAGAGAGACACACCGTAGAGGTGGAGAGAGACACACCTAGAGGGAGAGAGAGACACACCGTAGAGGTGGAGAGAGACACACCTAGAGGGAGAGAGAGACACACCGTAGAGGTGGAGAGAGACACACCGTAGAGGGAGAGACACACCATAGAGGGAGAGAGACACACCGTAGACGCAGGGGCCCAATTGCGGCCCACTGGATGATATGTTGCGGCCCCCTACTTGACATCAAAGTTTAGTGTTAGTGCGGCCCATGCGCAACTTTTTGCCGCGTCGTTGCGCGAGTTGGACGTTTTATTTATTTTATCACTTGTGGGCTACCATAGCGCAGGCTCATGACAGCAACGTTACGTTAGTGACTTGGTTGAAACGTGATTCCGGAGTGATACCAAGTAAAGTGGAAGGAAAATATATCCTGTCACCCAGTGCAGTGCGTATGGCAGGCATCCTCAAAATTCTCCCCTATCTCCTCTGCAAGTAGTGCTGTCTGTGTCTGTCTACTCTGGTCCAATCACATTCAGCGTCCCGTCAGCGTTTCTTTCCCCCACCCACAGTCTGCGAATCAGAGGCAGAGTAGGGCGGGTCTTCACGGAATGCATGTCATCTCTTTCAGCGGGTCGGAGTCAGAGCGAGAGTTGACAGCACATCTACAGGTAGTCTAATCTGCAGGTACTGTAGCTAGTAACCTTGTTCCCAGTTTTATCTCTGTGAGATAAATGTAGCTAGTCGCCTAGTTTCGCCAGCAGGCAGCTAGTAGACAAATATGGCATGTTCAAAGATGGCCAGTAAAAGAAAAGTCGACAGTGAAAATCGCTGCAATTCAAAGGTGAATGGACGGAAAAATATGCGTGCATCCTCCCAGCACCAAACCAATGTGCCTAATTATGCCAAGAAACGGTAGCAATTTGAAACGCCATTACGAAACAAAACACAGTTATTTTGATGCAACCTTTCCTCAAAATTCAGTGCTAAGAACCACAAAAATAAATGGAATGAAATCATCATATCAAGCTGCAAGCAGAATTATTGTTAAATCTATGTCACAATGAGAAAACGCAACCAAGTCCTCACTCAGTGGCATGGGTTTTGGCTTTGATTGATTGATTGATTGAAAACTTTATTAACAGATTGCAGAATGGGTACAGTGCAGTACAGCTCAATACATACAATTGTTAAGGGGATGCAGACCAGAGAAAGACTTTCGTCTTGTTTACATAAGGGTCCCCCATTTTCAATTCATCATAATAAACACAATGTGAGGATTCGCCTGTTCCTGGACCTTTTTCCTGTGTTTCCCCTGTCTACTCTCCTCTACTCTTCACCAGCCCCCACCCTTGCGATGATTTACTCTCCTCTACTCTTCACCAGCCCCCACCCTTGGACATCCTTGATCCTCTACCTTCACGCACCTGTTGGGAGTTTGCAATCACCTCGGGAGAGTACATAGGTTGCAGACTCCCCTCCAGTCCTTGTCGGGTCGTTCTGTGTTCTGGACTCTGTGTTCGTTCTGTATCTGTATCTGTGTACACTCTGTGTTCATGGAGTTCTGTACGTTACCATCCTGTACGTTACCATCACCTGCCGCGTCTCCGGCGTGAGACGACGTGCCAGCCATCACCACCTGTCGCCGTTTGCCTGGAGTGGGACACCGTCTTCGCTCTCTAATTCTCTACGGGAGGTTTTCCAGTGTTCCCACTCCAGACGTCAAGCCGGCTCGTCATCGCTCCCGATTCCACGCGAGGAAGGCGTCTCTTCGTGATCCTCGTTCCTGGGGGTGAGGCTCGTCGTCGCTCCCTAGTATTCCACGGGAGGACGGCGTGTGCCCATCCCGTTCCCCTTGGACCCAGGCTCGTCGTCGCTCCCTAGTATTCCACGGGAGGACGGCGTGTTCCCATCCCGGTCCCCTGGGACCCCCTTTGTTCTGCGCTGCCCGTCTGCAGCATCCGAAGAGGAGGAGGAGGATCTCCGTGCCAGGCCCCCGCCGTCGGGCCCCCTGTTCCCGTGCCAGGCCTCCGCCGTCGGGCCCCTGTCCCCGTGCCAGGCCTCCACCGTCGGAACCCTGTCCTCATCCCTGAAAGCAGCTCTGGCCCTCGCCCTGTCCAAGTCCTTAACCCTGTTCTCTGTCCCCGTCTCCAGCCCGCCTCTCCGGGCCTCTGTCCCTGTTCCCCCTCTCCAGTGCCCCTGGTCCTGGCCCTGACACTTAGCCCTGGTCCTTAGCCCTGACCCTTAGCCTTAGTCCCTTAGCCTGTTCGCCTCTTAAAGGCACAGTGCCGCATTTTCCATATTTCCTTTACTCTAGTGTTTTTGTGTTCTCCCTTAAAGGGACTGTGCCGCTTTTTGTTCTATAATAAATATTTGCCCTGTTTTGGTTTACTCTCATACCTGTCTTGTGTTGTGCGATTGGGGTCGGTTACAAACCATAACACACAAGAAGCCATTCTCTGATGCATACATAATAAAATAATGTATGACTGAAGTAGGGCTGACCCCTATTAGTCGATTAGTCGACTAATCGGTCGAAAGGAGCCGTAGTCGACTAGCCAACCTCTTAGTCGAATAAATATATATATTTTTTTTATAATATTATTATAATTATTTTTTGTATCATTCTTTCCAAAAGAAAAGAGGCCTAGAAGCGTGGCTAACGCTAATGGCACGCATACCAGAGGCTAACTGCCTATGAAAACAGGCACAGAGGCACTGAAAGAGGATTTCACCAATCTAATGAACACTAGACTAGACAAATATCACGATGTATCCATCAGTGGACCAATTGCATGCTTTTGCAGAGGACAAGAAGCCTTCAGTCGACTCCTTCAGACATTAAGCACCCCCCACAGCCCAAATGGAATGATACAAAAAAAACATAATTAAAAAACATTATACCTTTCTTTTTTTTTTGTCGACCAATAGTCGACTAACGGCAAATTTTGGCCAATCATTGTCGACCATCCAAATCCTTAGTCGGGTACAGCCCTAGACTGAAGTGATGGAGACCATGTTTGAAGGCAAACAAAAGAAAATCCCTCTCAGATAGCACAGCAACCAGAATAACTGAAATACTGGCTGGTGATTTGATTAAACAGCTTTGTGATAGAATAAAAAAAAATGCACAGGGCATTTCCATAGCTGTGGATGAGTCCACTGACACCACTGAGAAGCCTATGTTCTGAAGAACTGTTCATGTTCTGAAATTTTCTGAAATGTTATTGCTAAAGATTGAGAAGATTGGATCAGTTGTACTTTTTTTTTGAATACTTGAAACCCTTTTTTTGTGGAATATTTGATGCAGCCCAGCCTCACCCAGACTCTACCTCCAGCGGCCCCCCAGGTAAACACCTGCCGTAGAGGGATAGAGAGAGACACACGGTAGAGGGAGAGACACACCATAGAGGTGGAGAGAGACACACCATAGAGGGAGAGAGAGACACACTGTAGAGGAAGAGAGAGACACACCGTAGAGGCAGGGGCGATTTTACCACTGGGGCACCAATGGCACGTTGCCCCTGCTGAAATCTCAGGTGCCCCATTTAAAAAAAATATTAAATTATTTTTATTTTTATAATTTCTTTTTAAGTAAAAAATATAACCCTAACTAACCTTACTGTCATGCACTTGTCCTAATATACTAACCTACACTGTAGCACTCAACACTTTGATGAACATTGTTACTCAGCTGATAGAGTTGTGCCCTTCCTGATGACTTGTCGTACAGAACTTGTAAGTCGCTTTGGATAAAAGCGTCAGCTAAATGACTAAATGTATGTGCCCCTGCCCATATTGGCGCAAGCTGATGCGAATTTAAACCAGTCCGTAGCACTCTGGTTAGTTACAGAGAGAGACACACCATAGAGGTGGAGAGAGACACACCGTAGAGGGAGAGAGAGAGACACACCGTAGAAGGAGAGAGAGAGACACACCGTAGAGGGAGAGAGAGAAACACACTGTAGAGGGAGAGAGAGAGACACACCATAGAGGTGGAGAGAGACACACCGTAGAAGGAGAGAGAGATACACACCATAGAGGTGGAGAGAGACACACCGTAGAGGGAGAGAGAGACACTGTAGAGGGAGAGCGAGACACTGAAGAGGGAGAGCGAGAGACACTGTAGAGGGAGAGAGAGACACTGTAGAGGGAGAGAGACACCGTAGAGGTGGAGAGAGACACACCGTAGAGGGAGAGAGAGACACACCGTAGAGGGAGAGAGAGAGACACCATAGAGAGAGAGACACACCATAGAGGGAGAGAGAGACACACCGTAGAGCAGGGGTGGGCAATTATTTTTCCCGGGGGGCCGAATGAGCAACTGAAAATATGTTGGAGGGCCGGGCCAAAATTCCAAACTCAATTATGCATAATATACATTTTATTTCTATATAAAAAGCAGTAAATGGCATTGTTTTGACCCCTGGTAAGAGTGTATGTTATTATTTGGCAATTAAAATGTGAGGTTAGCTTTCAAAAATATCATTTATTCAAATAGAATTTATTTCCAAAATGATAAACAAAATGTGAAACATTAATAACAAAGGGCAAAGTGCTATACAAATAAAGTTATTATTTTGAGTTTCATATACTATTGAAACAAGGATTTTCTTAGCTTTCTAAAGACATCATCTTATAGCCAAAATAAACAAGACATGTCACTGAACTGTGTAAAGAAAAGTGTCCCAGTAGCCTTTTTTTTTTTAAACGTTTAATGTTTTCAGAACTGTGCAAAAAAAAGAAAAGAAAAAAAGTGTCCCATTTCACTTGTTATATTTCCACATTTTAGTGTTCTTCAGCTTTTTTTAATTTTTTTTCATTCAGTGTGATAAATCCAGTCTCTGTTGAGCTTTAACAAGTCCATCAAAGTCAGGTTGCATGTCTGAGGTGGAGATGCGAAGCACAGCTGCCAGATGTTCATCAGTGAGAGAGGATCTGTACCTGGACTTGGTAAACGTCATGACTGAGAATGTCTGTTCACATATAGGTGGATCCAAAGAGAACCAACATCTTCTGAGCATGTCTCCTCATCAGTGATGCCACAGATTACTTGTAAAAGTAATCCGATTACTGATTACTGATTACTCCTTTAAAAAGTAATCCAAGTTACTTTACTGATTACTTGATTATCAGAGTAACTTAGTTACTTTGAAAGTAACTAGGTTACGAAGTCGTCGTCGTTCCCCCAACCGTTTTTTTTAAACGCTTTATTGAAAGTGCATAAATTGTTTTTAACTTGTTTCTCTGCACATAACGTAAATTGTTAAACTAGTGCTTCAGCTTCTGTACCATCAAGTATGGTAAAGCAACAGTCTATGATGCTCACAGCATTAGAGCAGCCAGCCAGTGGTTTTACAAAACCAGTGTATCCATTCACATCTAACAAATGCAGGCTGAACTATTCAATTATATCAACTGTAACTATTAAATTGTTTTTATAAATGTCTCTCTATAAACATACAATCAGTCTCTCTTTAACATGTAAATTAACTGTAAATCTGGCAAATAAGAGCTTTTGCTCTGCCACCATCAAATATACATTAATCAATCTCTCTCTTTTGCTGTTTGGCTGGCCTCCGAGTCCTCGTGTACCTAGTCGAAGCGTCGTAGTGTTGTGATTCCAGATGCTTTCAATGCAATTGGATGTGCTGTTTTTAGCGGTAGACAGTATTTACGTTTAGGTCGCTTTCACATATAGTTTTGGTGGACTCGGTGCGGTTCTGGGGGTGAAGTTGAAACATCTGAACAATGTCACGCGGTCGAAAAGGGCGCTTGTCTATTGGACAGTGGAAATGTGTGTGTGGCTGCTGCGATCCCGTGTGTGCGCGCGCGCGTGTGTGTGTGTCTGTGTGTGTACACTGCAGAGCCCTTCAAATCAGCGGAGCCGAGTTTTGACATGGCATTGATCCATTGTTCTATTGAAGCACATTACCACCATCCTCTCTCGCTAAACAACTTGTAGACCACGGTATTTTTATGAGTGCCCACAAGTAGCTGTTTTAATAATATAATAAGCCGCGCGCCTCGGTAATAATAATAAGCCGCGTTTTTTCTTCCTGTAAGCGTTTTGGGGTGGAATTCTCAGACGAATGCAACGGAGCCCTGCTGTCACACGATTGGCGCATATGTCACATGACGTGCTGTGAAGACCCGCCCTACTCTGCCTCTGATTCGCAGACTGTGGATGGGGAATGTGATTGGGCCAAAGCAGAGTCACTCACAGACAGAGAGTCCAGTCACGCCGCGGGCCACATTCTTGTGTAACCCTTTCACTGCCACACCACGTCACTCCCAAATAAGAAAAACAGCTCAAAAATGTATTTTTGACTGTCGAAAACGAAATAAAATACTGCATTCCGCCTGCATTATGAATTTATGATGAGATAGTAACGAAATAGTAATGCACAGCCACTTGGACAAGTAACTGCAATCAGATTACTGGCTTTTAAAGATTAACGCGTTAGATTACTATTTTCGGGGGAAAGTAATCAGATTACAATAACGCGTTACTTAGTAACGCGTTACCGGCATCACTGCTCCTCATGTTTGGAAAGTTCTCCTCCTTGAGAGCAGAGTAGAACTCTAGCAGTGATGCTGACTTAAAGTGCTCTTTCAGTAGTGAATCAGACTGCAGGTCAATGAGTTCAAGCTGAACATCAGTGGGTGCACTATCAACACTGCAGGTAAAGGGAGAGGAAACCAGCTGCATTTCATCCTCAACCTTTTTGAAACCTTGAAAACACCTTGAAAATTCATCATGCAGTACTCCCAACATGGATGAGTACCTGTGCCGGTGATCAGCTGATGGTTTGATTTCTTTCAGGGTTTTCATGTGTTTGAGATTGTTGCTGCAACTTTGTCATGAAGGCTTTCACATGGCTATGCATTTCATGAGCAAAAATGCCCTTGCCCTGCAGTTGTGTGTTCAGTAGGGATGGGTACCATTCACATTTGAACCGATACGGTACCTGTACCTGTGAATCGATACCTTTTTTCTGTACTTTAGTCTCTAAAAATTGTATCTACCTACCTCAGTTGTGAAAAAAGAAATCCAAACTTCAAATAACCACACTTTCGACCGTTTTCGGCTTGCCCTGACTGCTTTGTTGTTGAATCAAGTCAAATCCTAGGTAAGCGTATATTGTGCGTGTGAACGTTGACAGGAAAAGAAAAAAGTAAAAAAAAAAAAAAAAAAAAAAAAAATGTTTTTATTTTTTTTATTATCATGTAATCTTTCGCGGGCCGGTCAGAATCATCCCGCGAATCGTATCCGGCCCGCGGGCCGTACAATGCCCAGGTCTGCCGTAGAGGGAGAGAGAGACACTGTAGAGGGAGAGCGAGACACTGAAGAGGGAGAGCGAGTGAATGAATGAATGAAAACTTTATTTAACAGATTGCAGAATGGGTACAATACAGTACGGCTCAATACATACAATTGTTAAGGGGATGCAGACCTGAGAAAGACGTTTGTCTTGTTTCCATCAGGGTCCCCCATTTTCAATTCATATAGACATATATGACATACATGACATACAGATAGTCAGTACTGCTACATCTATACATTTATGACATACCAGATTTGCAAATACAGTACTGTTTGTGATACAGAAGGAGTCAAGAAAAGGGAGTATATACATTTGACGTAGAAACTGTACATTGGAGGTTGGGTGGGGGGGGTTGGGTACATTGGGATATTGACAACCATACTGGGTAATTTACATTGGAGGTGGTTGGGGGGGGGGGGGGGGGGGCGGGGGGCACACTGTATAAACAAGTAACACTGTACATTGAGGGGGGGGGGAGGAGACACTGTACAAACAAACACAATTGTACATTGAACTATTGACAAAACCATACTAGGTAAATGACTGTACATTGGAGGGGGTTGGAATGATTGGGTTAGGATATTTACAGGGGCCAGTGTTGAATTGCAGTCTCCCGTAGGTGTCCCTTGAGAGAGGTTTTGAAAGTGGGTAGTGATCCACATTCCTTTACAGCTTTGGGTAGGGCGTTCCACATTGATGTGGCATAATTGCGAAACGTGTTTAGTCCCTTATTTGAGCCGAATCTGGGTTTGACATGATTTGTGGAGCTCCCTCTGGTGTTGTGATCGTGGTATTCACTGACCTTTGGGAAGTATTTTGACATGTACATGGGTACCTTGGTCGTGTAGTGTATCTTGTAGACCAGGCCCATTGCAAGTTGTTGTACTCTGTCGTCTACTCTAAGCCATCCTAGGTTGTCGAAGTGGGCAGGGGTGAGGTGGGTTCTAGGAGTAAGGTCAAGCAGTAGTCTGACCAGTTTGTTTTGAGATGTTTGTAATTTTGTTTTTAGCGCCTTTGAGGTGCTTTGGTACCATGAGGTGCAAGCATAGTCGTAGTACCCCTGAATGAGTGCTCCTGCCAGAGTCTTCAGGGTGTTCTTGTTTACCAGAGAGGAGATCCGGTACAAGAATCGAGTTCGTTGGTTGACTTTTTTTATTACATTGGATGCCATTTTGTCACAGGAGAGATTAGCCTCTAGGATGGACCCCAGGTAGGTAATTTCATCTTTCCTTGTGACAATATTGTCACCCACTGTAACTGAGAAGCCGTCGGTCTTGCTGAGTTTGTTATTTGAACCGAGACACACTGTAGAGGTGGAGAGAGAGACACACTGTAGAGGTGGAGAGAGAGACACACTGTAGAGGTGGAGAGAGACACACCATAGAGAGAGAGACACACCATAGAGGTGGAGAGAGACACACCGTAGAAGGAGAGAGAGAGACACCGTAGAGGTGGAGAGAGACACACCATATAGAGAGAGACACACCATAGAGGTGGAGAGAGACACACCATATAGAGAGAGACACACCATAGAGGTGGAGAGAGACACACCGTAGAAGAAGAGAGATAGACACACGTAGAGGTGGAGAGAGACATACCGTAGAAGGAGAGAGAGGCACACCATAGAGGTGGAGAGAGACACACCGTAGAAGGAGAGATAGACACTGTAGAGGGAGAGAGAGACACTGTAGAGGGAGAGAGAGACACTGAAGAGGGAGAGCGAGAGACACTGTAGAGGGAGAGAGACACCGTAGAGGTGGAGAGAGACACACCGTAGAGGGAGAGAGAGACATACCATAGAGGGAGAGAGAGACACACCGTAGAGGGAGAGAGAGACACTGTAGAGGGAGAGCGAGACACTGAAGAGGGAGAGCGAGACACACCGTAGTGGGGGAGAGAGACACTGTAGAGGGAGAGCAAGACACTGAAGAGGGAGAGCGAGAGACACTGTAGAGGGAGAGAGACACCGTAGAGGTGGAGAGACACAATGTAGAGGGAGAGAGACATAACATAGAGGTGGAGAGAGAGACACACCATAGAGTTGGAGAGAGAGACACACCGTAGAGGTGGAGAGACATACCATAGAGTCTGTGAGGCTCTGAAAGCGCGCACCTCAGCCTATAACACCGGGCTCGTAACAGGCGGCGAGATACAATGTCAGGAGGACAGTGTTGGGGAAAATGTGTATATGAAGTGAACTAGTTTAATATGGGTCAACTAAGCAGTACTGAAAGACGGTCTGGCTGATGTTCTTAAAACAACTTGGAGATAGGCAGATAGACATTTCAGTACATCACGTTGTGTGCTTTTAATCTTGTACATCATATCGGGTGCTTTAATCTTATACATCATATCTTGTCCTTTTCTCTCTTTCATACACAAACATATACACACACACATCTCACTAATCTTTTCTCTCTTTCATACACACACATATACACACACACATCTCACTACTCTCTCTTTCATACACACACATATACACACACACACATCTCACTAATCTTGACTCTCTCTTTCACACACATACATATACACACACACATCTCACTTAATCGCATCTCTCTTCGATGTTAAATCTATGTGTCATTTTAATGTACGTCATGTCATATCTGATATAATATGTACGTCATCATATCTGTCATGGGGGGGCGGGGCTGAGAAGGGATTTATGGGACAAGCAGAGGGATTGAGAAGTTAGAGTGTTTTTCTTCAACTGTGGTGACCGTCTGCTGATCCATAGCTCTGCTGTTAAACTTTCTTTCATTAAACAAATTGCCTGTTGAAATTGGAACTATCGTCTCCTGCTGTGTTAACAACCATCAGCCACAACAACAGTAATAAAGGCAAAACGGCGCTACAGGGATAAGGTTGAACTTCAGTTCGAACAGGCTGATTCCAGAGGTATGTTGCAGGGCCTCAGAACGATGACAGATTATAAAGGCACCTCCCTCAAGCTGAACAGTGACATCTCCTTGGCAAATTATCTCAATACCTTCTATGCGAGGTTTGAGGCTGTGAATAACAACACCAGCCTACAAACCACTGCAATGGAGGGGGGAGCCACTGCCGATGGAGACTCAGGGCTAGATCCACAAAGAATGGATTGCACGGAGCAAGTTGCACCCTTACTTACAATTCATTATGAATTGAAAATGGGGGACCCTGATGTAAACAAGACGAAAGTCTTTCTCTGGTCTGCATCCCCTTAACCCTTTCTCCGTCGGAAACGGCTTACGACGTGTTTCAAGTTCATGCGAATTCTGCCAGATCACGGCGTACGACGTTATTCTGATCATATTTCATATTTTCGCCATGGTATTCATATTTCCATCACAGAGGCTGGTCTGATGCTGTCTGAGCCAGCACAACTCTGCAACGCTTCAATACTGCCACCTGGTGGCTGATCGGCGAGTTGCAACCGGAAGTGGATCTCTTGTGATCCCGGTGCGTCTCCCTATTCCGTCCGACCACTCGTATATCGTCGCGGGACTCAATACACACACCGTGGATATGGATCGTTGCCATAACTCAATAAACAACATGATTTGGGCGTGTATTCGTATTATACAAACCGGAAATAGATCGCCTCGATCCCCATCACATAACTGGGATCTGTTTGCTCCAGTATCATCGCCCAACGCTAAGAGGAGGATGCCGTGAGTTTCAGCGTGAGTGTTTATCATTATCGATACAAACTGCTCTGATCAATATATCACCCATTGTTACGGACGGTGTCCTTATGTATGTATATAGAGGGAGTAATGTATGTTATCTGTTGTATATATAGGCATGTTTTGTTTGTTGTTGTCTTGTCTCCCTCTTGTGTCTACATATCCCACTCTCAGGTGTCTCCCAGTCCCAGTTGCAGCAGCAGCTGGTCAATCAGCAACTCACCCCAGTGCAGCGGCAGGTGAAACTGATTCTGCAATCAACATCCACTCTCCCTTCATATACCCTTTTTGTTTCAGTGTTAGTTGGCTCCCTGGCCACAAGCCAGGCGACAACAGCAAAAAGAGGTTGAAAAAGAGGACAGAAGAGTTGGGGGTAATGAAGCTCTACGCTAGGGCTGGGCGATATGGCCTAAATATGATATCACGATATTTTCTGACCTTTCGGCGATACACGATACGCATCACGATGTTTTTCTTTTTTTCCCCAAAATTCATTATGAGGCTTACCAAGACAGTATTTGAGTTTGCAAGCTAACATTAAAGACAAAATAAAATACCCATGCATTTAGCATTTTTATATTATATATTAGATTTAGATTATTGGATTATTAGATTATATATTGCATATATTTAGCAATGAGATATTATATGATTTAGATATGAAATATGATGAATTGAAAATGGGGGACCCTGATGTAAACAAGACGAAAGTCTTTCTCTGGTCTGCATCCTCCAGTCCGCTGTTGACTGTTGTTGTATTGAGCTGTACTGTATTGTACCCATGCTGCAATCTTTTAATAACGTTCTCATTCATTCAGTCGGCAAACAGAATCATTTTGATTGACAGTCGCGTCTGCCAATTACGTCACATCGCTTGCACCCGCCCTGCTGTTCTTAGCACCAATCGGAAAGCGCGTATTTATTTTTTACTTCCGCCATGGAGAGCTCAATGACAATAACAATGGCAGCTCGCCGCGTCCGACGTTTAGCTTTTAGCTCCGCAGAAGGACTAAACGACTGGAGGCATAATGATTTTACTGAAACGGATGTTATAATAAAAGCCTTTCCATACATCTGTCTGATTGAAAACTTTATTAACAGACCGCAGAATGGGCACAACTGAGTCAGCACGGGCTGAGATATGAACGAGCTTGCTATATCTAGGTCGACCTCGGTCGGCACTATGTAAATACGCTGATGTTATTGAAAGTGTAACTATATAGAGACCTCTGAACAGGTCCTGCATTATTATTATTATAACGTTAATGCCACAACGAATGCCTTTGTTATCATAAGTAGTCACCTTTGATGCAGTAGTGTGTGTGGGGCGGCGCTGTTCAAAAGTGTCAACGTGTGGACCAGATTGACGCGACACAAGCCTCTTGGGCAAAACATCACGATATCCACGATACGTTTAAAAAGTGTATCGTTAATGAACTGTACCCGATATTTATATAATATCGTCATATCGCCCAGCCCTACTCTACGCCCAGAAGGGGAGAGCATACAGGCAGGAAGCTTTAGCGCTAAATCAGAGAGAGACGGATATAGGGAAACCAACATCCCCACCTTATGTCACGCAATTGCCGGTGGGCACTGTGACAATAAGAGGAGAATATGAGGAGACGGAATTAGGGACCCCCGCTAGGTCAGAAACCCCCGCTAGATCAGAGACCTCCCTTAGGCGAGATACCCCCCCCAAACTGACCCCGCAGGATCTCTATCCGAAAGACCTGGCGGCATATGGCGAGACAGTACGTCGGAAGTTGTATACTGCAGAGGAAGAGGAGGTAGAGAACCTGGGCAGGCAGAGGGAGGGAGTCGGGAGGAAGATAGAGGAAGAGCCCCGTCAAAATGTGGCACAGCAGACATCAGAGAAACACGGAGCGTGTGGCCACACTAAACTGTTGACTGAGGAGGAAGATGAGAATGACACGAAACCAGGACAGGAGAAAGGAAACATTACAGGAACCCTGACTTTCGCCCCTACATTCGTGGGAAGTGTGACAAGCACAGGCCAGTTTCCCCTGCTAATAAAGGGGAACGATATCTTTCACATGCCATGGTCACCTCTAGACATCGATGGTTTAATAGTAAGACTACCGGACCTTTCAGAAGGAGCCTCCAGGTGGATCACGCAGTTTGAGGAAAATACGTCATCTTTTCTGCTAGCAGTGGGTGACGTCAAATCCCTGTTGACGCGTTTGCTAGGAGTTGGTGCCTGCCGGGACATCATGGGTGATACATCGATGCGAGTGGCATGCAACACGCAGGCCCATGATGGAGACATATTCAACGCGCATAGAGCGGCGTTGTGGTACAAACTCAGGAATCAATATCCATCACGTATTAATCCGGCAAAACTGGCAGGCAACCCCATAATGGAGACGGAAGGGCCTGGCGCCTATGTGAACAAAGTACTGAAGGAGTGGAGAGGTGAGCTAGGACAGAACCCAGAAATTGACCCGTTGCAGAGAGCGATGTTTAGAGAAAGTGTGATGAGAGGGCTTCCAGAGGTGGTTAAGAATAGACTGGAAGACGTGGTGGGGTTAATGGACATGACTTATCCTTTGTTCTGTGCACATGTAACACATAGTGTGGAGAAGCAAAGGGCTCAGGAGCAGAAAGTCAGGGATCAGGATAGAAATGACGCAAGGAAGTTAACTCAGCAACAACTGCAGCCCCAAAGGAGGCTGCAGGCAGTAATGGTGTCATCTGCTACCTCTCCACCCATGCAGGACCAGGGACCCCCGCCTGCACCTCAGGTAGTGAGAAGCTATGGCTATAGTTCACAGAACCGGGCGTCCAGGCGGCAGGCAGGGAATGGGCAATCAGGCCCACGGTTTACACAGGGACCGGGGAACGAACAACAGTTTCCCCGTTTCCACTGTTGGAACTGCGGCATGCAGGGACACAGGGAAATGAGATGTGGGCAACCATACCGTCCCGGCTCGGAGTATGGAAGACCCGTGCGCCAGGGGGAGTCACAAGGGCCCTACAACCAGGGGGAGACAGGAGGGCCCCGAAACCAGGGGGGTAATCACTAGGGGTGCCCAGAGAATGCGACGGGGGGAAATCAAATGATTGTGGTTTCCAAGGGAGCTGAGCAAGAACCTATTCTGCAGGTCCTAGTGGAGGGCAAATTAATGAGGGAAGATGATGGCACTGGAGCAGGTTTTTCCTGCATAAAGCAAAAATACGCCGCTCACTTACCCCAGTCTGGACAGTATGTTCGGACGGTCGGATTCTCGGGAAAAACACAATTAATACCCACGTCAGATCCAATCTCTATGACGTATAACAACAAGACCATAACAATACCTGTATTAATTTCGGACAGCACCCCGCGCAATCTCTTGGGACGAGATGCAATGTGTAAACTAGGCTGTAAAATCCTATGTACGCCTGAGGGGATTCAAATTGAACAAGACGTGTACCAAATGATGTTACAAGGGACAGGGGAGAAAGAGGCCACTGTGTTCTGGCTGGGCAACATAGATGCAGAGCTGCAAAGGGTCTGTGACCCCTGGGAGCCATTTCTGAAAACCCAACTGCCTCAGTCTAGACAAACAAACATGGAGGCACATTGCACACTACAGTATTTGACGAATAGTGACCTAGTTAGGAACAAGGCATGGTTGCAGGGACAGCCCGAGCAGGTGCAGATTAACTCATCTACGATAATTGTAGGGAGACAGGGCGCGGCGTTGAGGGTTAACACAAGTAAGTATCTACGGGAACAACATAGACTAAGAGACGCCGCCCCACACATCACTCTGAGAATAAATCCTGATTACGAATCCGAACATCTAGGTTCAATGATACAGGAATCCGAGACTCAAAGGTGGGTCTCCACGGAATCTCCGCTAATTTGGAACAGCGCAGATGGGAGTTTCATAAAAATAATGATTTCCTTTTCAGTTTTGGCAAAACCGCAAGTAATCAGATTACCAGGAGACCCTTGCGTTATTCCAGAGGCGGATGCTTTGCTGGAACAGGACATGTTGGCGCGCACCCCAGAACGGTTGTGGTCAAAACACGACACAGATGTGGGTCTAATATTGTCGGCACAGCCAGTGAAGGTCAGGTTAAAGAAGGGTTGTAGACCACCCTTTATCAGACAGTATACAATGAAGCCAGAGTCGGAGGAAGCTATATCACATCAGATTGAGGGACTGTTAAAGGGGGGAGTGCTCGTCCCTTTCGAATCCAGATGTAATACACCTATCCACCCAGTGCTAAAGGCGGACAGGGCTAGGTACAGACTGGTACACGATTTGAGGGCGGTGAACGATGTGGTGTCTGGACCAGAGGCGGAAGTCGCTAATCCACACACCCTCCTGACAAACATCCCGAGTAGCTCGCAGTACTATACGGTCATTGATCTCACGCAGGCATTCTTCAGTGTTCCATTGGAAAAAGAGTCTCAGTATCTGTTTGCTTTTACCCACAGGGGGAAACAATACTCTTACACCCGGTTGCCACAAGGGTTCGCGCACTCGCCACATTACTTCTCGAAGGCGCTCAAGGAAGACTTGCAAGGAGTGTGCGACACACTACTCAGCACGGTTTTACTGTATGCAGATGACATTCTAATCTGCTCGGATACACGTCAGCAGTGCCATGAGGACTCCATCAAAGTTTTGAGTGGATTGGCCGTGGGAGGCCACAAGGCATCCCGTTCAAAACTGCAGTACTGCCAGCCAAAAGTTGAGTACTTGTCTCGCGTCATTCAAAAGGGCATAAAAAACATCTCACCCACGCAGCTCGAAGCTGTATCCAAGGCACCTAGGCCATTGACGGTCCGACAGATGATGACGTTTTTAGGGATGACTGGGTACAGCTCTGAGTGGGTGGAGGACTATACGATAGCGACAGCGCCGTTGAGGATGATGATAAAAGAGGCGGGTACAGACAAGCTTCGCGCTCCCTTGACATGGACCGAGGAGGGGGAGGACGCGTTCATAAACATTAAGCGTCTGTTGTTACAGGCCCCTGCCCTGGCGCTGCCGGATTATGAGAAGTGTTTCCACCTATTCGTCTCACATAGAGCGCAGCATGCGACAGCTGTCCTGACTCAAACACAGGGGGGGAGTGGGAAAAAACAACCGATAGCATATTACTCTAGAGCTCTTTCGCCGGTAGAGCAGGGTCTGCCACCTTGTTATCAGGCCCTGGCCGCAGCACATTTGATGTATGAGAAAGCAACGGCCGTGACAATGGGATATGACATTTGCATTTGGACACATCACAAATTGGCAAACTTGATTGAAAGAGGCAAATTTGTTCTGACCAGCCAACGGCAACAGGCTTACATGAGGCTCCTGCAGTACTCGGATGTTACGATAAAAACATGCCACGGCAGTAACCCGGCGGATCTGGTACCACTCCCGAGCGAGGGTCAACCGCATGAGTGCGAGGTGGAGGTACAGGCTTTCGTAAAACTCCGTCCTGATTTGGGAGTCGACCCGCTCGCGATAGCAGAACTCTCGCTTTTTGTGGATGGGTCCTGCTATCGGGAGGGGGAAAATTTAAGGTCAGGATACGCCGTCGTACAGTGCAAACCTAACGGAGAAACACTAACAAGAAAGGCCGGACAATGCATGCAACCATGTTCGGCCCAGCTTGCAGAACTAATAGCACTAACAGAAGCATGCATAATAGCTAAAGATCGCACGGTTAACATCTTTACAGACTCTGCTTATGCGCATGGCGTATGCCACCTATTCGCGGCCATTTGGAAGGCAAGAGGCTTTAAGAAATCGGACGGCTCACCGATCCTTCACCACAAGCAGGTTGTGGCGCTTATTCAGGCTGTAAAGTTGCCCAAAAGCATTGCTATCGTAAAGTGCCAGGCACACAGAAAAGACCTGTCCTTTGTGACGACGGGAAACAACGCGGCGGACGAGGCCGCGAAGGCGGCGGCTGCGGTGCCGTCCACGGCTGTTCTGATGTTTGCGGCCGAACTGACGACTGAGGTAACTGAGGATAATTTGAGTGATCTTCAGGACTCAGCCACGCAGGCCGAGAAACAGTCGTGGACGGAGAGGGGGGCTGTAAGGGGGGCAGATGGTCTGTGGAGGAGTCATAACGGTTTGATAGTCGCCTCCATCGATCTTCTGTCCTTGGTGATACCTGAGGCTCATGGTGTTGATCACTGTGGAAGAGCAGAGACCCTGAAACGAATCACGAAAATGGGATTTTGGTCCCCAAAGCTTCAGGCACAAATTGACGTTACACTAGCCAGGTGTTTAACATGCTTACAGGGCAATGTGCGCAAAGGAGTACCGACAGTGGCGGCTTACACACCCCTCCCTGAGGGACCATTCAGACACCTGATTATGGACTACACGGATATGATAACGCCAGTGCAGGGCAAACGATACCTCCTGGTAGTAGAGGACTGCTTTAGTCGCTGGATTGAGGCCATTCCATCTAAACACAAGAACGCGGACACAGTGATCAAGTTCCTGTGTCGCGAGGTCGTTCCGAGATTTGGAATTCCCACGATATTACAAAGCGATAATGGCCGCGAGTTCATCGACAAGGTGGTTAAAGGGCTGATGCAGAAATTAGGTATAAGACAGCGCCTTTCCTGTGTCTATAGTCCCGGGTCGCAGGGAAAGGTGGAAAGGGCCAATCTGGTCATTAAGAACAAACTGTTGAAAATCTGTATGCAAACTAAGCTTAACTGGATTGATGCTTTGCCACTTGCTCTGATGGCTATTAGAAGCAGCGTAAACCGCCAAACACAGCTAACACCGCATGAAATGCTTACAGGCCGCAGCATGCCAACACCGCCATTTAGACACCTGGCTAGGGGCCCGGCATTAGATATTTTTGAGCAAGATCTGGAAAAATATCTTCAGCAAGTGACTAAAATACATGAAGCTGTGTTTCGACAGGAGCAGAGAAAGGAGAAAAAGGGGGTGAAGGAGGCGGAGAAGGAAGCCACCAAACCGAGGCTGATCCCTGGGGACCTGGTCTTCGTAAAGGTCCACAAGAGAAAGTGGTCATCACCCCGGAGAGAGGGCCCGTACGAGGTGATCCGATCGACTGGAACGGCAGTCCAAGTCAAAGGATCAGCGACCTGGTTCCACTTCAATCACTGCATAAAGGCCAGCGGCGATCTCTTGGGGGATACAATCGATCGCAGTTATGCAGAACCCGACATGGAGGGCCCGAGACGGCAACTGGAAGGTGCAGTGCCTGCTGATGCTCCCGCAGATGTTGGCAGCAGTGTGCGGACGGTCGGCCGGGGGCAACGACGTCATTGAGAACCGTCACGGTCGACCCGTCCTTGAGGATGACGGGTTTGAGTGGGTAGGAGTCCCACGGGGTCCCGCTCAGGCTCAAGTACCGGCAGGCTTTCATGACCAGGCTCAGAATCAGGCGCCCCCTCTGCCCTCCATCGAGGAAGGGGGGGAGAAGATAAGACTACAACCAAAAGGGGTGTTTCCCGGAGGACCGCAAGGGCATGTTTTTGATTTTGACCATTCCCCCGTTACAGGCGGGGATACTTACCACTATACTAACGAGGATCGGGTTGTGGGGGTAGATAGGAGGGTTGAGCCTGTCCCGAACCAAGCACAGGGGACAGGGGTGAGGGGAAAAAGGGAGGTCAAGGACACTGAGTCGGAAGAGGTGGGGGGACAGGATATGTTCCAGAGGACAGCCGGAACGTTGAGGGACTCAGTGGGCTCACTCTGGGCCAGGTTGAGGGGTTTGCTTCCTTCCAGGGAACAAGATGGGGGCGACTATGACTATGACGAGGAAGACCCGGAGGCTGACCCGATGTATAGGGCGGCTTTAGGGAATGAGTGGTTTAAGTGGGTCCAGTACACGAGCGCGCAGAATCAGATAGAGGATTGTTATGTCTGCTCCAAGGCACGTCCGGATAGGCTGCTGGTGAAGGGCACGAAGTTCAGTTGGGCTCAGTGTGACAGGGACGCAGAGGCATGGGAGGGGCCCCATAATAGTCGCCCTTGGTGCGAGGCAGAGTGTTTGGGGTTTCTCGGCTCTAGTCGTTTTAAGGCGGCAGGAAACGTCACAGATTTCAAGGATGTCACTATGCGGGAACGTTGTAGGAAATTGGATGTACGTGTGCAGGGGGTAGCGACGGGGTTGCCAATACCCAGAGGTGTCAAACTATGGCTGACCAAGGATTTCGAGTGCTTGCAAAAGGAGGGGACCCGGGACGTAGGGGAGGTGGCAGAGGGGCGGTGCACTACTATTTGGAGCATCACGACTAACTGCACGAAAGAAGGAAAGTGTGGACACGGGGTCGTGTTAAAGGGAGTGGATACCAACCCACGGCCTGTAGCTTGCCCTTTTCATGTCCAGGATATAGCATTGGCGGACCAATACTGGCTCTGCGGCGGTAGGAGGTTGAGGAATACACTTCCTTTAGATTGGTCAGGTAGATGTGCCCGGGTTCAGGCGATCATGCCAATGGTGGTCCTACCATTATCAGTGACGGAAGGACCTTCTGAGTCTCCTATCTCTCGAACGAAGCGTAGCTACAAGGCAGACCCAAGGGTGTATCTGGACAGCATAGGACAGCCAAGGGGCATTCCAGCCGAGTTCATGGCTAAGAATGAGATTGCGGCAGGGTTTGAGTCTATTCTGCCATGGATATCGGTCAATAAGAACACCGGGTGGATCAACTATTTGTTTTACAATCAGCAGCGGTATCTCAACTACACCGAGGAGGCGTTGGATGCAATGGGGGACCAGATGCACGCGACCAGTACGGTGGCGTGGCAGAATAGACAGGCTCTGAACTGGTTAATGGCGGAGAAGGGTGGAGTCTGTTCCATGTTTGGACAGTACTGCTGCACATTCATTCCGACGAATGTGGGGCCAGGGGGAAAGTTCTCTGAGGCCATGGCTAAGCTGAAGGATTTGAGGGAGGAGTTGAGGGGGAATTCTGGCCGGAATGAAGAATGGTGGGGGAGTGGGGTGTTGGAAAGATTGGGACAGTGGGGAAGCATAGTGATGCAGACGGGGATATCCATTGGGGTGGCAGGGTTGATATTGGTTCTCCTTTTCTGTTGTGGTATGCCTCTCTTGGGTAGGCTGGTAACTTCACACGTAACGAGCCGAATGCTGATGGTGGGACAGAAAGAGATTGAGCCACAAATCGGGCCATGCCCTCAGCTTTATGCTGCCTTAGAGGGAGACGAGGGGATAGAGGATTAGGGGTATGGTGAGGTAGGGACATTTTCTTTCTGTTTGGTTCAGTTTTGTTTGTTTTATTCCTTTAACTAGGCGTATGGTGAGGAAGGGACATTTTCTTTCTGTTTGGTTCAGTTTTGTTTGTTTTATTCCTTTTACTTAAAAAAAAAAAAAAAAAAAAAAACATGTAAAGGTTTTTTGAAGACATTTTGTATTGGTTCTTTCCTTTAAGAGTGACGGGGGATGGTCTGAGTGATGGTTTATTTTTTATTATTTTTGTTTATTTTACTCATGGTCCTGGTCAAACCGGAATGGGAAGAGGCATCGGTATGGAATGGTACGGAGTGTCGGTTCTGAGCCTGAGGAAGCATTGAGAAGAAGTGTTCTGGGGATCGGTTCTGGGGACTGAAGGGACAAAGGGGGGGGCTAACGCAGTGGGCAAGATTGGCACCTCCCGTCGAAGATGGGGACACACGTGGTGAGGTCGGGACCAGCGCCTCCCGTCCAGGCATGGGGACATGCTTCTACGGGGACTGGAGGTGTGGCGTGGTGGTTGCTGTATTGGCAAAATGTGACTTTTGGCAATACGGTGAGGAGACTATGGCGTGGGCATGGAAGGGGGGCTGAGCGATGGACACTAGGACTCAATGTTATGGAAGAGACAATGTCATTTTTTTGGGGGAGGGATGTTCTATGTTTAGTTCTGACGGTCAACTTCTCCTTTCCCTGATGAGAGTCGCGGTTTCCGGCCGGAACTGTGGCTCATTTGGTAAGCGGTGGAGGTTGGGGGGATTTGTCTGTCAGGTTAGGATTATAAGTTGGGGTGTTTTTTTGATGTTTTATTATTACTCTTGTTTTGAGCGGTTTTGTGTTTATTGTGAGAACGGTAGTCAGCCTTTGTTGGTCCGTTAGGGGTCCAGTGAATGAAGTAAGCGTTCTTGTTTAGTTAGACATTTAAAATGTATTAGGTTTCTTGTTTAGATTAGGCATTTAAACTTTTATTATGTAAATATGGTTTAGGGAGGGGGTAGGCACCCCGAACCTCTAGACCATAACAGGCGGCAGTGGGCTCGCAAGAGTCTGGGCGCACGTTAAACACACATATATAGTGCTGGGGAGTGACTGAAGGCCCTCGTGCGTAACGAGGTATGAAATAACATACCACTGTGGTACCGTCTAGTCGGCCCAGGAAACGTCGCACGTAAGTTGGTGTGGGCACTGGGTGGTACGTGGGCGACAGTCCACACCTAGGAGCAGGGCGGTGTACCGTAGGGGGCACAGCTCCTGCCGTGAACAGGCAAGGCTGGCGAAAACGGTCAATATTTCCATGCCCGGAGCAAGCGGGGTGGGGACAAGACCGTCGGTTTCTAAACTGAGTGGCTGATAGGTACTACGGACAGTCAGCCGCTTGGGGTCCTGACTTGATGACGGACTATGAGGTCGCTATCGACTGGGTCGCCAGCCGGTTGGGAGAGCGTTATGACCCTGTTTATAGTCACAGACACGCGGGATGTGGGACCGTGAGTGACTGGACAACAGTGGCATGAATGCACCTGGCTCAATGTACAGTCAGGCCACAGTAACCTTACTAACCGATACAGGGTTAGTAGGCGAGTTGTGCTTCTGTGATCAGCAGGTTTGAAAAGAACCACTGGGAAGCAGAAGGGTAAGGGGTGTCAATTCAGAGGAATCTGGATTGTCTCTCCTAAGGTTGGAAAGGGACCCAGCCTTAAACTGCACCTGAAGGTAAAATAAGGGGACTGCTTCCGTTCATGAGAGGAGACCTTACCGCCGGAAGTGGAGACCTGCATCTCTGTTGGGGGAGAGGGGCCGACGTCGGACAAGGCAGTCCTAAGAAAGGAGCTGGTTGTTGCGTCGTAGCGGACTGCCTAAACCTTACGGGGAGAGGTGCATCTAAGTAGGGGAAGGAGTGCATCCGAACGGGAGGAGGGTACTCTTAACTGGAAGGAGGTTAAAAGGGTCAAAGCGTCTCGTTTAGTTGGACGTTCACATTTTCTTGGTTATATGATTTGGGTGGGACTAGGGATAGCCCCAAATGGGGGAATGTTGGGGAAAATGTGTATATGAAGTGAACTAGTTTAATATGGGTCAACTAAGCAGTACTGAAAGACGGTCTGGCTGATGTTCTTAAAACAACTTGGAGATAGGCAGATAGACATTTCAGTACATCACGTTGTGTGCTTTTAATCTTGTACATCATATCGGGTGCTTTAATCTTATACATCATATCTTGTCCTTTTCTCTCTTTCATACACAAACATATACACACACACATCTCACTAATCTTTTCTCTCTTTCATACACACACATATACACACACACATCTCACTACTCTCTCTTTCATACACACACATATACACACACACACATCTCACTAATCTTGACTCTCTCTTTCACACACATACATATACACACACACATCTCACTTAATCGCATCTCTCTTCGATGTTAAATCTATGTGTCATTTTAATGTACGTCATGTCATATCTGATATAATATGTACGTCATCATATCTGTCATGGGGGGGCGGGGCTGAGAAGGGATTTATGGGACAAGCAGAGGGATTGAGAAGTTAGAGTGTTTTTCTTCAACTGTGGTGACCGTCTGCTGATCCATAGCTCTGCTGTTAAACTTTCTTTCATTAAACAAATTGCCTGTTGAAATTGGAACTATCGTCTCCTGCTGTGTTAACAACCATCAGCCACAACAACAGTAATAAAGGCAAAACGGCGCTACAGGGATAAGGTTGAACTTCAGTTCGAACAGGCTGATTCCAGAGGTATGTTGCAGGGCCTCAGAACGATGACAGATTATAAAGGCACCTCCCTCAAGCTGAACAGTGACATCTCCTTGGCAAATTATCTCAATACCTTCTATGCGAGGTTTGAGGCTGTGAATAACAACACCAGCCTACAAACCACTGCAATGGAGGGGGGAGCCACTGCCGATGGAGACTCAGGGCTAGATCCACAAAGAATGGATTGCACGGAGCAAGTTGCACCCTTACTTACAATTCATTATGAATTGAAAATGGGGGACCCTGATGTAAACAAGACGAAAGTCTTTCTCTGGTCTGCATCCCCTTAACCCTTTCTCCGTCGGAAACGGCTTACGACGTGTTTCAAGTTCATGCGAATTCTGCCAGATCACGGCGTACGACGTTATTCTGATCATATTTCATATTTTCGCCATGGTATTCATATTTCCATCACAGAGGCTGGTCTGATGCTGTCTGAGCCAGCACAACTCTGCAACGCTTCAATACTGCCACCTGGTGGCTGATCGGCGAGTTGCAACCGGAAGTGGATCTCTTGTGATCCCGGTGCGTCTCCCTATTCCGTCCGACCACTCGTATATCGTCGCGGGACTCAATACACACACCGTGGATATGGATCGTTGCCATAACTCAATAAACAACATGATTTGGGCGTGTATTCGTATTATACAAACCGGAAATAGATCGCCTCGATCCCCATCACATAACTGGGATCTGTTTGCTCCAGTATCATCGCCCAACGCTAAGAGGAGGATGCCGTGAGTTTCAGCGTGAGTGTTTATCATTATCGATACAAACTGCTCTGATCAATATATCACCCATTGTTACGGACGGTGTCCTTATGTATGTATATAGAGGGAGTAATGTATGTTATCTGTTGTATATATAGGCATGTTTTGTTTGTTGTTGTCTTGTCTCCCTCTTGTGTCTACATATCCCACTCTCAGGTGTCTCCCAGTCCCAGTTGCAGCAGCAGCTGGTCAATCAGCAACTCACCCCAGTGCAGCGGCAGGTGAAACTGATTCTGCAATCAACATCCACTCTCCCTTCATATACCCTTTTTGTTTCAGTGTTAGTTGGCTCCCTGGCCACAAGCCAGGCGACAACAGCAAAAAGAGGTTGAAAAAGAGGACAGAAGAGTTGGGGGTAATGAAGCTCTACGCTAGGGCTGGGCGATATGGCCTAAATATGATATCACGATATTTTCTGACCTTTCGGCGATACACGATACGCATCACGATGTTTTTCTTTTTTTCCCCAAAATTCATTATGAGGCTTACCAAGACAGTATTTGAGTTTGCAAGCTAACATTAAAGACAAAATAAAATACCCATGCATTTAGCATTTTTATATTATATATTAGATTTAGATTATTGGATTATTAGATTATATATTGCATATATTTAGCAATGAGATATTATATGATTTAGATATGAAATATGATGAATTGAAAATGGGGGACCCTGATGTAAACAAGACGAAAGTCTTTCTCTGGTCTGCATCCTCCAGTCCGCTGTTGACTGTTGTTGTATTGAGCTGTACTGTATTGTACCCATGCTGCAATCTTTTAATAACGTTCTCATTCATTCAGTCGGCAAACAGAATCATTTTGATTGACAGTCGCGTCTGCCAATTACGTCACATCGCTTGCACCCGCCCTGCTGTTCTTAGCACCAATCGGAAAGCGCGTATTTATTTTTTACTTCCGCCATGGAGAGCTCAATGACAATAACAATGGCAGCTCGCCGCGTCCGACGTTTAGCTTTTAGCTCCGCAGAAGGACTAAACGACTGGAGGCATAATGATTTTACTGAAACGGATGTTATAATAAAAGCCTTTCCATACATCTGTCTGATTGAAAACTTTATTAACAGACCGCAGAATGGGCACAACTGAGTCAGCACGGGCTGAGATATGAACGAGCTTGCTATATCTAGGTCGACCTCGGTCGGCACTATGTAAATACGCTGATGTTATTGAAAGTGTAACTATATAGAGACCTCTGAACAGGTCCTGCATTATTATTATTATAACGTTAATGCCACAACGAATGCCTTTGTTATCATAAGTAGTCACCTTTGATGCAGTAGTGTGTGTGGGGCGGCGCTGTTCAAAAGTGTCAACGTGTGGACCAGATTGACGCGACACAAGCCTCTTGGGCAAAACATCACGATATCCACGATACGTTTAAAAAGTGTATCGTTAATGAACTGTACCCGATATTTATATAATATCGTCATATCGCCCAGCCCTACTCTACGCCCAGAAGGGGAGAGCATACAGGCAGGAAGCTTTAGCGCTAAATCAGAGAGAGACGGATATAGGGAAACCAACATCCCCACCTTATGTCACGCAATTGCCGGTGGGCACTGTGACAATAAGAGGAGAATATGAGGAGACGGAATTAGGGACCCCCGCTAGGTCAGAAACCCCCGCTAGATCAGAGACCTCCCTTAGGCGAGATACCCCCCCCAAACTGACCCCGCAGGATCTCTATCCGAAAGACCTGGCGGCATATGGCGAGACAGTACGTCGGAAGTTGTATACTGCAGAGGAAGAGGAGGTAGAGAACCTGGGCAGGCAGAGGGAGGGAGTCGGGAGGAAGATAGAGGAAGAGCCCCGTCAAAATGTGGCACAGCAGACATCAGAGAAACACGGAGCGTGTGGCCACACTAAACTGTTGACTGAGGAGGAAGATGAGAATGACACGAAACCAGGACAGGAGAAAGGAAACATTACAGGAACCCTGACTTTCGCCCCTACATTCGTGGGAAGTGTGACAAGCACAGGCCAGTTTCCCCTGCTAATAAAGGGGAACGATATCTTTCACATGCCATGGTCACCTCTAGACATCGATGGTTTAATAGTAAGACTACCGGACCTTTCAGAAGGAGCCTCCAGGTGGATCACGCAGTTTGAGGAAAATACGTCATCTTTTCTGCTAGCAGTGGGTGACGTCAAATCCCTGTTGACGCGTTTGCTAGGAGTTGGTGCCTGCCGGGACATCATGGGTGATACATCGATGCGAGTGGCATGCAACACGCAGGCCCATGATGGAGACATATTCAACGCGCATAGAGCGGCGTTGTGGTACAAACTCAGGAATCAATATCCATCACGTATTAATCCGGCAAAACTGGCAGGCAACCCCATAATGGAGACGGAAGGGCCTGGCGCCTATGTGAACAAAGTACTGAAGGAGTGGAGAGGTGAGCTAGGACAGAACCCAGAAATTGACCCGTTGCAGAGAGCGATGTTTAGAGAAAGTGTGATGAGAGGGCTTCCAGAGGTGGTTAAGAATAGACTGGAAGACGTGGTGGGGTTAATGGACATGACTTATCCTTTGTTCTGTGCACATGTAACACATAGTGTGGAGAAGCAAAGGGCTCAGGAGCAGAAAGTCAGGGATCAGGATAGAAATGACGCAAGGAAGTTAACTCAGCAACAACTGCAGCCCCAAAGGAGGCTGCAGGCAGTAATGGTGTCATCTGCTACCTCTCCACCCATGCAGGACCAGGGACCCCCGCCTGCACCTCAGGTAGTGAGAAGCTATGGCTATAGTTCACAGAACCGGGCGTCCAGGCGGCAGGCAGGGAATGGGCAATCAGGCCCACGGTTTACACAGGGACCGGGGAACGAACAACAGTTTCCCCGTTTCCACTGTTGGAACTGCGGCATGCAGGGACACAGGGAAATGAGATGTGGGCAACCATACCGTCCCGGCTCGGAGTATGGAAGACCCGTGCGCCAGGGGGAGTCACAAGGGCCCTACAACCAGGGGGAGACAGGAGGGCCCCGAAACCAGGGGGGTAATCACTAGGGGTGCCCAGAGAATGCGACGGGGGGAAATCAAATGATTGTGGTTTCCAAGGGAGCTGAGCAAGAACCTATTCTGCAGGTCCTAGTGGAGGGCAAATTAATGAGGGAAGATGATGGCACTGGAGCAGGTTTTTCCTGCATAAAGCAAAAATACGCCGCTCACTTACCCCAGTCTGGACAGTATGTTCGGACGGTCGGATTCTCGGGAAAAACACAATTAATACCCACGTCAGATCCAATCTCTATGACGTATAACAACAAGACCATAACAATACCTGTATTAATTTCGGACAGCACCCCGCGCAATCTCTTGGGACGAGATGCAATGTGTAAACTAGGCTGTAAAATCCTATGTACGCCTGAGGGGATTCAAATTGAACAAGACGTGTACCAAATGATGTTACAAGGGACAGGGGAGAAAGAGGCCACTGTGTTCTGGCTGGGCAACATAGATGCAGAGCTGCAAAGGGTCTGTGACCCCTGGGAGCCATTTCTGAAAACCCAACTGCCTCAGTCTAGACAAACAAACATGGAGGCACATTGCACACTACAGTATTTGACGAATAGTGACCTAGTTAGGAACAAGGCATGGTTGCAGGGACAGCCCGAGCAGGTGCAGATTAACTCATCTACGATAATTGTAGGGAGACAGGGCGCGGCGTTGAGGGTTAACACAAGTAAGTATCTACGGGAACAACATAGACTAAGAGACGCCGCCCCACACATCACTCTGAGAATAAATCCTGATTACGAATCCGAACATCTAGGTTCAATGATACAGGAATCCGAGACTCAAAGGTGGGTCTCCACGGAATCTCCGCTAATTTGGAACAGCGCAGATGGGAGTTTCATAAAAATAATGATTTCCTTTTCAGTTTTGGCAAAACCGCAAGTAATCAGATTACCAGGAGACCCTTGCGTTATTCCAGAGGCGGATGCTTTGCTGGAACAGGACATGTTGGCGCGCACCCCAGAACGGTTGTGGTCAAAACACGACACAGATGTGGGTCTAATATTGTCGGCACAGCCAGTGAAGGTCAGGTTAAAGAAGGGTTGTAGACCACCCTTTATCAGACAGTATACAATGAAGCCAGAGTCGGAGGAAGCTATATCACATCAGATTGAGGGACTGTTAAAGGGGGGAGTGCTCGTCCCTTTCGAATCCAGATGTAATACACCTATCCACCCAGTGCTAAAGGCGGACAGGGCTAGGTACAGACTGGTACACGATTTGAGGGCGGTGAACGATGTGGTGTCTGGACCAGAGGCGGAAGTCGCTAATCCACACACCCTCCTGACAAACATCCCGAGTAGCTCGCAGTACTATACGGTCATTGATCTCACGCAGGCATTCTTCAGTGTTCCATTGGAAAAAGAGTCTCAGTATCTGTTTGCTTTTACCCACAGGGGGAAACAATACTCTTACACCCGGTTGCCACAAGGGTTCGCGCACTCGCCACATTACTTCTCGAAGGCGCTCAAGGAAGACTTGCAAGGAGTGTGCGACACACTACTCAGCACGGTTTTACTGTATGCAGATGACATTCTAATCTGCTCGGATACACGTCAGCAGTGCCATGAGGACTCCATCAAAGTTTTGAGTGGATTGGCCGTGGGAGGCCACAAGGCATCCCGTTCAAAACTGCAGTACTGCCAGCCAAAAGTTGAGTACTTGTCTCGCGTCATTCAAAAGGGCATAAAAAACATCTCACCCACGCAGCTCGAAGCTGTATCCAAGGCACCTAGGCCATTGACGGTCCGACAGATGATGACGTTTTTAGGGATGACTGGGTACAGCTCTGAGTGGGTGGAGGACTATACGATAGCGACAGCGCCGTTGAGGATGATGATAAAAGAGGCGGGTACAGACAAGCTTCGCGCTCCCTTGACATGGACCGAGGAGGGGGAGGACGCGTTCATAAACATTAAGCGTCTGTTGTTACAGGCCCCTGCCCTGGCGCTGCCGGATTATGAGAAGTGTTTCCACCTATTCGTCTCACATAGAGCGCAGCATGCGACAGCTGTCCTGACTCAAACACAGGGGGGGAGTGGGAAAAAACAACCGATAGCATATTACTCTAGAGCTCTTTCGCCGGTAGAGCAGGGTCTGCCACCTTGTTATCAGGCCCTGGCCGCAGCACATTTGATGTATGAGAAAGCAACGGCCGTGACAATGGGATATGACATTTGCATTTGGACACATCACAAATTGGCAAACTTGATTGAAAGAGGCAAATTTGTTCTGACCAGCCAACGGCAACAGGCTTACATGAGGCTCCTGCAGTACTCGGATGTTACGATAAAAACATGCCACGGCAGTAACCCGGCGGATCTGGTACCACTCCCGAGCGAGGGTCAACCGCATGAGTGCGAGGTGGAGGTACAGGCTTTCGTAAAACTCCGTCCTGATTTGGGAGTCGACCCGCTCGCGATAGCAGAACTCTCGCTTTTTGTGGATGGGTCCTGCTATCGGGAGGGGGAAAATTTAAGGTCAGGATACGCCGTCGTACAGTGCAAACCTAACGGAGAAACACTAACAAGAAAGGCCGGACAATGCATGCAACCATGTTCGGCCCAGCTTGCAGAACTAATAGCACTAACAGAAGCATGCATAATAGCTAAAGATCGCACGGTTAACATCTTTACAGACTCTGCTTATGCGCATGGCGTATGCCACCTATTCGCGGCCATTTGGAAGGCAAGAGGCTTTAAGAAATCGGACGGCTCACCGATCCTTCACCACAAGCAGGTTGTGGCGCTTATTCAGGCTGTAAAGTTGCCCAAAAGCATTGCTATCGTAAAGTGCCAGGCACACAGAAAAGACCTGTCCTTTGTGACGACGGGAAACAACGCGGCGGACGAGGCCGCGAAGGCGGCGGCTGCGGTGCCGTCCACGGCTGTTCTGATGTTTGCGGCCGAACTGACGACTGAGGTAACTGAGGATAATTTGAGTGATCTTCAGGACTCAGCCACGCAGGCCGAGAAACAGTCGTGGACGGAGAGGGGGGCTGTAAGGGGGGCAGATGGTCTGTGGAGGAGTCATAACGGTTTGATAGTCGCCTCCATCGATCTTCTGTCCTTGGTGATACCTGAGGCTCATGGTGTTGATCACTGTGGAAGAGCAGAGACCCTGAAACGAATCACGAAAATGGGATTTTGGTCCCCAAAGCTTCAGGCACAAATTGACGTTACACTAGCCAGGTGTTTAACATGCTTACAGGGCAATGTGCGCAAAGGAGTACCGACAGTGGCGGCTTACACACCCCTCCCTGAGGGACCATTCAGACACCTGATTATGGACTACACGGATATGATAACGCCAGTGCAGGGCAAACGATACCTCCTGGTAGTAGAGGACTGCTTTAGTCGCTGGATTGAGGCCATTCCATCTAAACACAAGAACGCGGACACAGTGATCAAGTTCCTGTGTCGCGAGGTCGTTCCGAGATTTGGAATTCCCACGATATTACAAAGCGATAATGGCCGCGAGTTCATCGACAAGGTGGTTAAAGGGCTGATGCAGAAATTAGGTATAAGACAGCGCCTTTCCTGTGTCTATAGTCCCGGGTCGCAGGGAAAGGTGGAAAGGGCCAATCTGGTCATTAAGAACAAACTGTTGAAAATCTGTATGCAAACTAAGCTTAACTGGATTGATGCTTTGCCACTTGCTCTGATGGCTATTAGAAGCAGCGTAAACCGCCAAACACAGCTAACACCGCATGAAATGCTTACAGGCCGCAGCATGCCAACACCGCCATTTAGACACCTGGCTAGGGGCCCGGCATTAGATATTTTTGAGCAAGATCTGGAAAAATATCTTCAGCAAGTGACTAAAATACATGAAGCTGTGTTTCGACAGGAGCAGAGAAAGGAGAAAAAGGGGGTGAAGGAGGCGGAGAAGGAAGCCACCAAACCGAGGCTGATCCCTGGGGACCTGGTCTTCGTAAAGGTCCACAAGAGAAAGTGGTCATCACCCCGGAGAGAGGGCCCGTACGAGGTGATCCGATCGACTGGAACGGCAGTCCAAGTCAAAGGATCAGCGACCTGGTTCCACTTCAATCACTGCATAAAGGCCAGCGGCGATCTCTTGGGGGATACAATCGATCGCAGTTATGCAGAACCCGACATGGAGGGCCCGAGACGGCAACTGGAAGGTGCAGTGCCTGCTGATGCTCCCGCAGATGTTGGCAGCAGTGTGCGGACGGTCGGCCGGGGGCAACGACGTCATTGAGAACCGTCACGGTCGACCCGTCCTTGAGGATGACGGGTTTGAGTGGGTAGGAGTCCCACGGGGTCCCGCTCAGGCTCAAGTACCGGCAGGCTTTCATGACCAGGCTCAGAATCAGGCGCCCCCTCTGCCCTCCATCGAGGAAGGGGGGGAGAAGATAAGACTACAACCAAAAGGGGTGTTTCCCGGAGGACCGCAAGGGCATGTTTTTGATTTTGACCATTCCCCCGTTACAGGCGGGGATACTTACCACTATACTAACGAGGATCGGGTTGTGGGGGTAGATAGGAGGGTTGAGCCTGTCCCGAACCAAGCACAGGGGACAGGGGTGAGGGGAAAAAGGGAGGTCAAGGACACTGAGTCGGAAGAGGTGGGGGGACAGGATATGTTCCAGAGGACAGCCGGAACGTTGAGGGACTCAGTGGGCTCACTCTGGGCCAGGTTGAGGGGTTTGCTTCCTTCCAGGGAACAAGATGGGGGCGACTATGACTATGACGAGGAAGACCCGGAGGCTGACCCGATGTATAGGGCGGCTTTAGGGAATGAGTGGTTTAAGTGGGTCCAGTACACGAGCGCGCAGAATCAGATAGAGGATTGTTATGTCTGCTCCAAGGCACGTCCGGATAGGCTGCTGGTGAAGGGCACGAAGTTCAGTTGGGCTCAGTGTGACAGGGACGCAGAGGCATGGGAGGGGCCCCATAATAGTCGCCCTTGGTGCGAGGCAGAGTGTTTGGGGTTTCTCGGCTCTAGTCGTTTTAAGGCGGCAGGAAACGTCACAGATTTCAAGGATGTCACTATGCGGGAACGTTGTAGGAAATTGGATGTACGTGTGCAGGGGGTAGCGACGGGGTTGCCAATACCCAGAGGTGTCAAACTATGGCTGACCAAGGATTTCGAGTGCTTGCAAAAGGAGGGGACCCGGGACGTAGGGGAGGTGGCAGAGGGGCGGTGCACTACTATTTGGAGCATCACGACTAACTGCACGAAAGAAGGAAAGTGTGGACACGGGGTCGTGTTAAAGGGAGTGGATACCAACCCACGGCCTGTAGCTTGCCCTTTTCATGTCCAGGATATAGCATTGGCGGACCAATACTGGCTCTGCGGCGGTAGGAGGTTGAGGAATACACTTCCTTTAGATTGGTCAGGTAGATGTGCCCGGGTTCAGGCGATCATGCCAATGGTGGTCCTACCATTATCAGTGACGGAAGGACCTTCTGAGTCTCCTATCTCTCGAACGAAGCGTAGCTACAAGGCAGACCCAAGGGTGTATCTGGACAGCATAGGACAGCCAAGGGGCATTCCAGCCGAGTTCATGGCTAAGAATGAGATTGCGGCAGGGTTTGAGTCTATTCTGCCATGGATATCGGTCAATAAGAACACCGGGTGGATCAACTATTTGTTTTACAATCAGCAGCGGTATCTCAACTACACCGAGGAGGCGTTGGATGCAATGGGGGACCAGATGCACGCGACCAGTACGGTGGCGTGGCAGAATAGACAGGCTCTGAACTGGTTAATGGCGGAGAAGGGTGGAGTCTGTTCCATGTTTGGACAGTACTGCTGCACATTCATTCCGACGAATGTGGGGCCAGGGGGAAAGTTCTCTGAGGCCATGGCTAAGCTGAAGGATTTGAGGGAGGAGTTGAGGGGGAATTCTGGCCGGAATGAAGAATGGTGGGGGAGTGGGGTGTTGGAAAGATTGGGACAGTGGGGAAGCATAGTGATGCAGACGGGGATATCCATTGGGGTGGCAGGGTTGATATTGGTTCTCCTTTTCTGTTGTGGTATGCCTCTCTTGGGTAGGCTGGTAACTTCACACGTAACGAGCCGAATGCTGATGGTGGGACAGAAAGAGATTGAGCCACAAATCGGGCCATGCCCTCAGCTTTATGCTGCCTTAGAGGGAGACGAGGGGATAGAGGATTAGGGGTATGGTGAGGTAGGGACATTTTCTTTCTGTTTGGTTCAGTTTTGTTTGTTTTATTCCTTTAACTAGGCGTATGGTGAGGAAGGGACATTTTCTTTCTGTTTGGTTCAGTTTTGTTTGTTTTATTCCTTTTACTTAAAAAAAAAAAAAAAAAAAAAAACATGTAAAGGTTTTTTGAAGACATTTTGTATTGGTTCTTTCCTTTAAGAGTGACGGGGGATGGTCTGAGTGATGGTTTATTTTTTATTATTTTTGTTTATTTTACTCATGGTCCTGGTCAAACCGGAATGGGAAGAGGCATCGGTATGGAATGGTACGGAGTGTCGGTTCTGAGCCTGAGGAAGCATTGAGAAGAAGTGTTCTGGGGATCGGTTCTGGGGACTGAAGGGACAAAGGGGGGGGCTAACGCAGTGGGCAAGATTGGCACCTCCCGTCGAAGATGGGGACACACGTGGTGAGGTCGGGACCAGCGCCTCCCGTCCAGGCATGGGGACATGCTTCTACGGGGACTGGAGGTGTGGCGTGGTGGTTGCTGTATTGGCAAAATGTGACTTTTGGCAATACGGTGAGGAGACTATGGCGTGGGCATGGAAGGGGGGCTGAGCGATGGACACTAGGACTCAATGTTATGGAAGAGACAATGTCATTTTTTTGGGGGAGGGATGTTCTATGTTTAGTTCTGACGGTCAACTTCTCCTTTCCCTGATGAGAGTCGCGGTTTCCGGCCGGAACTGTGGCTCATTTGGTAAGCGGTGGAGGTTGGGGGGATTTGTCTGTCAGGTTAGGATTATAAGTTGGGGTGTTTTTTTGATGTTTTATTATTACTCTTGTTTTGAGCGGTTTTGTGTTTATTGTGAGAACGGTAGTCAGCCTTTGTTGGTCCGTTAGGGGTCCAGTGAATGAAGTAAGCGTTCTTGTTTAGTTAGACATTTAAAATGTATTAGGTTTCTTGTTTAGATTAGGCATTTAAACTTTTATTATGTAAATATGGTTTAGGGAGGGGGTAGGCACCCCGAACCTCTAGACCATAACAGGCGGCAGTGGGCTCGCAAGAGTCTGGGCGCACGTTAAACACACATATATAGTGCTGGGGAGTGACTGAAGGCCCTCGTGCGTAACGAGGTATGAAATAACATACCACTGTGGTACCGTCTAGTCGGCCCAGGAAACGTCGCACGTAAGTTGGTGTGGGCACTGGGTGGTACGTGGGCGACAGTCCACACCTAGGAGCAGGGCGGTGTACCGTAGGGGGCACAGCTCCTGCCGTGAACAGGCAAGGCTGGCGAAAACGGTCAATATTTCCATGCCCGGAGCAAGCGGGGTGGGGACAAGACCGTCGGTTTCTAAACTGAGTGGCTGATAGGTACTACGGACAGTCAGCCGCTTGGGGTCCTGACTTGATGACGGACTATGAGGTCGCTATCGACTGGGTCGCCAGCCGGTTGGGAGAGCGTTATGACCCTGTTTATAGTCACAGACACGCGGGATGTGGGACCGTGAGTGACTGGACAACAGTGGCATGAATGCACCTGGCTCAATGTACAGTCAGGCCACAGTAACCTTACTAACCGATACAGGGTTAGTAGGCGAGTTGTGCTTCTGTGATCAGCAGGTTTGAAAAGAACCACTGGGAAGCAGAAGGGTAAGGGGTGTCAATTCAGAGGAATCTGGATTGTCTCTCCTAAGGTTGGAAAGGGACCCAGCCTTAAACTGCACCTGAAGGTAAAATAAGGGGACTGCTTCCGTTCATGAGAGGAGACCTTACCGCCGGAAGTGGAGACCTGCATCTCTGTTGGGGGAGAGGGGCCGACGTCGGACAAGGCAGTCCTAAGAAAGGAGCTGGTTGTTGCGTCGTAGCGGACTGCCTAAACCTTACGGGGAGAGGTGCATCTAAGTAGGGGAAGGAGTGCATCCGAACGGGAGGAGGGTACTCTTAACTGGAAGGAGGTTAAAAGGGTCAAAGCGTCTCGTTTAGTTGGACGTTCACATTTTCTTGGTTATATGATTTGGGTGGGACTAGGGATAGCCCCAAATGGGGGAATGTTGGGGAAAATGTGTATATGAAGTGAACTAGTTTAATATGGGTCAACTAAGCAGTACTGAAAGACGGTCTGGCTGATGTTCTTAAAACAACTTGGAGATAGGCAGATAGACATTTCAGTACATCACGTTGTGTGCTTTTAATCTTGTACATCATATCGGGTGCTTTAATCTTATACATCATATCTTGTCCTTTTCTCTCTTTCATACACAAACATATACACACACACATCTCACTAATCTTTTCTCTCTTTCATACACACACATATACACACACACATCTCACTACTCTCTCTTTCATACACACACATATACACACACACACATCTCACTAATCTTGACTCTCTCTTTCACACACATACATATACACACACACATCTCACTTAATCGCATCTCTCTTCGATGTTAAATCTATGTGTCATTTTAATGTACGTCATGTCATATCTGATATAATATGTACGTCATCATATCTGTCATGGGGGGGCGGGGCTGAGAAGGGATTTATGGGACAAGCAGAGGGATTGAGAAGTTAGAGTGTTTTTCTTCAACTGTGGTGACCGTCTGCTGATCCATAGCTCTGCTGTTAAACTTTCTTTCATTAAACAAATTGCCTGTTGAAATTGGAACTATCGTCTCCTGCTGTGTTAACAACCATCAGCCACAACAACAGTAATAAAGGCAAAACGGCGCTACAGGGATAAGGTTGAACTTCAGTTCGAACAGGCTGATTCCAGAGGTATGTTGCAGGGCCTCAGAACGATGACAGATTATAAAGGCACCTCCCTCAAGCTGAACAGTGACATCTCCTTGGCAAATTATCTCAATACCTTCTATGCGAGGTTTGAGGCTGTGAATAACAACACCAGCCTACAAACCACTGCAATGGAGGGGGGAGCCACTGCCGATGGAGACTCAGGGCTAGATCCACAAAGAATGGATTGCACGGAGCAAGTTGCACCCTTACTTACAATTCATTATGAATTGAAAATGGGGGACCCTGATGTAAACAAGACGAAAGTCTTTCTCTGGTCTGCATCCCCTTAACCCTTTCTCCGTCGGAAACGGCTTACGACGTGTTTCAAGTTCATGCGAATTCTGCCAGATCACGGCGTACGACGTTATTCTGATCATATTTCATATTTTCGCCATGGTATTCATATTTCCATCACAGAGGCTGGTCTGATGCTGTCTGAGCCAGCACAACTCTGCAACGCTTCAATACTGCCACCTGGTGGCTGATCGGCGAGTTGCAACCGGAAGTGGATCTCTTGTGATCCCGGTGCGTCTCCCTATTCCGTCCGACCACTCGTATATCGTCGCGGGACTCAATACACACACCGTGGATATGGATCGTTGCCATAACTCAATAAACAACATGATTTGGGCGTGTATTCGTATTATACAAACCGGAAATAGATCGCCTCGATCCCCATCACATAACTGGGATCTGTTTGCTCCAGTATCATCGCCCAACGCTAAGAGGAGGATGCCGTGAGTTTCAGCGTGAGTGTTTATCATTATCGATACAAACTGCTCTGATCAATATATCACCCATTGTTACGGACGGTGTCCTTATGTATGTATATAGAGGGAGTAATGTATGTTATCTGTTGTATATATAGGCATGTTTTGTTTGTTGTTGTCTTGTCTCCCTCTTGTGTCTACATATCCCACTCTCAGGTGTCTCCCAGTCCCAGTTGCAGCAGCAGCTGGTCAATCAGCAACTCACCCCAGTGCAGCGGCAGGTGAAACTGATTCTGCAATCAACATCCACTCTCCCTTCATATACCCTTTTTGTTTCAGTGTTAGTTGGCTCCCTGGTTCGTTTGGTCTGTGTGTGGTGGTAACTATACTTGGTCTGTGTCTGTGTGGGAGCTCATTTATATGTCTTCAGTATAGAGCTGGTGAAGGCTCTGGCACTTTGTGCTGTCAGTTAGTTTAGGTCTTTAGTATAGTTTTGTGCTGTTTGTGTTCTGTAGAGCTGTGGCCTGTTTGGCATTAGTTTAGTATTTGTACATTTCTGTTTTGTTTCTAACGTGTGTATTTATTCCTCGTCACCCAGCCTATGGTGATTGCTTTGCTTTGTATTAATATTTTGTTTCACACACAGGGACATTGAGGGCAGGAAGATACCCTGGGTCTACATTTTGCATTACGTAGGTGACCTACTGTTAAAGACACCAGCTTTAGAGTGAGCACCACCACCTGTACTTTGGGGCGTCCACGCCTGTAAAGGGGGGGGGTGGGCTTTTGTTTCTTTTTGATATTTGATTTGGTGCTCACTGGTAGGTCCTCCGTGCTCTCTGTGTTGCTGATCTTGACTTTTGTGAAATAAATATTATTATTTTGCAATTTGTCTCTTGCGTTTTGTGTCACTGCACCCTCACCTACCCTGTCTGTGGCCTTGTGTTGCGTCTCCCCACAGGGGTACGTAACATAAATGGGGGCTCGGTAGTGGGCAGCGGACAGTTGGTGTTGGTGTGCGGTGGGCACGTTGGTTAGTTTGGGTTTTGGTGGTGGTTTGGTCGGTGTGTTTTTGGTGTGTTTGCACTGGTGTGTCTGTGTAGGCATGTCGTATTTTGGTGTGGAGGAGTTTCTGTGTGATCCCTCAGTTGATCGTTTGGATCAATGTGGGAAGGAAGACTTATGTGCTATCGCCTCGCATTTTCAGGTCACCCTTGCTAAAAGTTTGGCAAAGGCTGACCTGAGAGAGGAGGTGGTGCGCATATTGGTGTATAAAAAGGTGCTCGGTGTAGGTGAGGGGGCGTCTTTTATTTCTTCCCCTCGTTCTGCCTCGGACGAGGAGCGTGAGGAGGAGGGAGTTGGGGCGGGTGCAGAAGGGGGAGAGGATAAGCCTCCCCTTTCGGGTTTCACGTCTCCAGTGCCCAGACCTTTCCCTGGGGGGAGTACTGAAGAGGCCAGTCTTCAGTTGAGTTTGGCACGGTTACAGTTTGAGGAAAGGGAGAGGAAGGAGGAGAGGGAATACAGGTTAGCTGTTAGGAAAATGGAGCTGGAGGCTGAGATCTCGAACCACCGGTTGGACGCTGAAATTAAAATGAAGCAGCTGGAGCTTGAAGCTGCTAAAATTGGGAGTCCTGTTCAACCCTCTTCCACGGCTGTGGGGACTTACGACGTGAGTAGATTAATATCTCTTGTACCTCAATTTCGTGAGGCGGAGGTAGACTCCTATTTTAATGCTTTCGAGCGAGTTGCTACCTCATTAAAGTGGCCTAAAGAGGTCTGGGCTCTCTTACTCCTATGTAAGCTCACTGGAAAAGCACAGGAGATTTTGTCTGCCCTCCCTCTGACTGACAGTTTGTCTTATGACGCAATTAAGACGGCTGTACTTCGAGCATATGAGTTAGTGCCGGAGGCATATAGGCAAAAATTCCGAGCTCACAGAAAGTTACCTGGCAGTACTTTTGTGGAGTTCGCTCGTGAGAAGGAGTCTCTATTTTTTCGGTGGTGTAAGGCGAGTGACGTGTCTGATTTTAATTCACTGTCTGAGTTACTGTTGCTGGAGGAGTTTAAAGGTAGTCTGTCTGACCGTTTGGCTACATATCTAAATGAGCAAAAGGTTGGTACGTTGGCTCAGGCTGCAGTGCTCGCTGACGAGTTTGTGCTGACCCATAGGCAGACTTTTGGTACACTACGTCATGAGGGTAGGACCTTTTATCCCTCTGCTCACACTCCAGCTAGGTCACATGTTAGTCCGCCGCAGATCCGCCGCAGTGGCTATGTTGGACAGACTAGTCCGCCCCGCTCAGTGTCTCCCCGCTACAAGGAGGAGCGGGAGTGTTTTTACTGTCATCAGGTGGGCCACCTTATAAGTGACTGTGTTGTTTTGAGACGCAAGGAGCAGTCTCAGACAGATGGACGACCTAAAGCGGTTGGTTTGGTCCAGACAGTGTGTGACATCCCAGGTCCCAGTTACGATCCGTTTATGTCGGACGGGTTGGTCTCGCTCAGTGAGTTGGACCAGCGTCCAGTACGCATACTGCGGGATACTGGGGCAGCACAGTCATTTATCATATCATACATGTTGCCGTTTTGTGATGTGTCATCGACTGGCTCTAGTGTGTTGGTGCAGGGGATCGGCATGGGCTTTGTGTCGGTGCCCCTCCATCAGATACATTTAACCTGCAGGTTGGCAAAGGGGGTGTTCAAGGTGGGTGTGTGCCCATCATTACCAGTGGGTGGCGTCACCTTTTTGTTAGGTAATGACATCGCTGGTGGAAGAGTTATGCCATGTGTTAAAGTTTTGGATCACCCTACTGTTTTGTGCCCTGATATGTTTGCTCCGTTGCTCCCTGATGTATTACCAGTGTGTACGATCACCCGTGCTCCACAACCTGTAGTTGTGACGAGTGACAGGGTGACGATTCGGCGGGGTACACTAGCCTCTGAGGCAACACGGTTACCCAGGACTTGTGGTAAGCTGGTGGTTGCCCAGAGTGATGACGCTGGTTTGGCCACATGTTCGTTTACTGCTCCTGCTCCAGGGATAGCTGGAAGCAGAGAGGTGGCCAGTTCTGTTGTGAATAGCATTCGGTCAGTAAGCAGCCCTTTTAGGCTGTTAAGGAAGCAGCTGATGGGAGAGACTCTTCACAACAAACCTCAGGTGAGAGGTTTGTTGTCTTGTGTGTGCAGGCTTGAAAAGTGGCTGCATGGGGCTAGTGCTGTCTATGAGGGGTTTGTTGTCTTGTGTGTGCAGGCTTGGAAAGTGGCTGCATGGGGCTAGTGCTGTCTCTGAGGGGGGTCTCTCTGCTGCTCAGCGTATTGTAACGCTGCATTTTGTGCTGTGCTGTGTGGACTTTCTCACATTGTATTATGTGTTCTTCTTTGTGAGGAGGAAGAGGGCAGCAGTCTGCCATTGTGCATTTTAACCATGGACCATCCCTCTGTTTTTTTTGTGAGGTGCCTTCTCAGACCACGGTCTTAAAACTTTTGATGTTGGTGTTGGGACTGCTGTACCCCTGGACATGTTGTGTCAACAGCACCCCTGATCATATAAAATGCTACCAAGAGAGGTATGAAGAAGCGGAAGGTGATGGTCTGGTTGGTTGATGGCAGTGGTGGATGTTTTGTTTTTTTGTTATGATGTGTGTTCTTTGGAAAAACAAATGGGGGACTTGGGTTGTATGGTGTGTTGTCGCCCGCCATGGGCTGACTCTTTATGGGGGGGGGGGGGGGTGTTACGGACGGTGTCCTTATGTATGTATATAGAGGGAGTAATGTATGTTATCTGTTGTATATATAGGCATGTTTTGTTTGTTGTTGTCTTGTCTCCCTCTTGTGTCTACATATCCCACTCTCAGGTGTCTCAGCAGCAGCTGGTCAATCAGCAACTCACCCCAGTGCAGCGGCAGGTGAAACTGATTCTGCAATCAACATCCACTCTCCCTTCATATACCCTTTTTGTTTCAGTGTTAGTTGGCTCCCTGGTTCGTTTGGTCTGTGTGTGGTGGTAACTATACTTGGTCTGTGTCTGTGTGGGAGCTCATTTATATGTCTTCAGTATAGAGCTGGTGAAGGCTCTGGCACTTTGTGCTGTCAGTTAGTTTAGGTCTTTAGTATAGTTTTGTGCTGTTTGTGTTCTGTAGAGCTGTGGCCTGTTTGGCATTAGTTTAGTATTTGTACATTTCTGTTTTGTTTCTAACGTGTGTATTTATTCCTCGTCACCCAGCCTATGGTGATTGCTTTGCTTTGTATTAATATTTTGTTTCGCACACAGGGACATTGAGGGCAGGAAGATACCCTGGGTCTACATTTTGCATCACGTAGGTGACCTACTGTTAAAGACACCAGCTTTAGAGTGAGCACCACCACCTGTACTTTGGGGCGTCCACGCCTGTAAAGGGGGGGGTGGGCTTTTGTTTCTTTTTGATATTTGATTTGGTGCTCACTGGTAGGTCCTCCGTGCTCTCTGTGTTGCTGATCTTGACTTTTGTGAAATAAATATTATTATTTTGCAATTTGTCTCTTGCGTTTTGTGTCACTGCACCCTCACCTACCCTGTCTGTGGCCTTGTGTTGCGTCTCCCCACAGGGGTACGTAACACCCATACTACATGAAGCATTTAACGACTATCACGGAATTATAAACGACCCACCCCCCTCCGTTCACCCGCGCATGATCAGTCATAACGTTTAGGACCATGTACAGTTGACATTTTTAATATAGCGTCGATTGGTATCAAACTGCATTATATCTCACGTTCTGGGAAATACTGCAGAAAACGATAAAAACATATTTATACTTCAGCCGGTATTTTCGTATATGAATGTGTGAATGAAAAAGTAAAACGTTCCTACATCCTGAACGATAGATAATCGATGTTGAATGGGCCATAGTAATGTCAATTTAGCAATACAATTTAAAAAGTTATAGCCCTGCAAAGAAGGTGAACATCTCCATAGACTTACAGTGCTGGCAGAGATCAAACAGCGATGGATATAAGCGTGGCAGAGAATGTGTTAACAATTGTGTGTTTTGAGCCGTACTGTATTGTACCCATTCTGCAATCTGTTAATAAAATTTTCATTCAATCAATCACTGTGCAGATTGATTGATTGAATGAAAGTTTTATTAACAGATTGCAGAATGGGTACAATACAGTACGGCTCAATAGACACAATTGTTAAGGGGATGCAGACCAGAGAAAGACTTTCGTCTTGTTTACATCAGGGTCCCCCATTTCCAACTTGCTCCGTGCAATCCATTATTTGTGGATCTAGCCCTCAGTGTTCAGGATAACAGAACATGAGGTGAGGAGGACCTTTAAGAAAGTGAATATCAGGAAGGCAGCAGGACCGAACGGTATCCCCGGCCGCGTCCTAAAAGTCTGTGCCGACCAATTGGCCCCGGGCTTCCCACTCTCCAAGACATTTACAACAAGCGTTGCAGGAGTAAGGCTAAGAGAATAATTAAAGACTCTAGTCACCCTAACAACTGCCTCTTTGAACTGCTGCGGTCAGGCAAGCGATACCGGAGTCTCATGGCAAGCACAGAGAGACTCAGAAGGAGCTTCTATCCCCAGGCCATCAGGATGCTCAATGACACACTGTGACCACGTCCCCAACCGCCAAGAACCTTGGTGTTGTCCTCGACGACCAGTTGAACTTCTCTGCTCACATCGCAGCGACAACCAGGACCTGCAAATTCCTCCTGAGCAACGTCAGAAGGATCCGCCCCTTCCTGACAAAAGAAGCCACCCAACTCCTCGTCCAATAAACAGTCATCTCCCGCCTTGACTACTGCAACGCACTGCTTGCTGGCCTCCCGGCCACTGCCACCAAGCCTCTTCAACTCATTCAGAACGCAGCGGCCCGCCTGATCTCAAACCTACCGAAGTCGGCCCATGTCACCCCACTTCTTAGGGACCTGCACTGGCTCCCCATTGCTGCACGAATCCGCTTCAAGGCCCTCGACCTGGCATACCGTGCGGCAAAAGGAACCGCTCCCGCCTACCTCTGGTCAATGGTCTTTAACTACACACCCTCAAGACCCCTACGCTCTGCATCTTCTGGACACCTCAGACCTACTCCTATCCAAGCTCCGGGAGGATCATCAAAGTGAAGTTGCCTATTCTCAGTCCTTGCCCCACAATGGTGGAATGATCAACTACCCACCGAGTTAGGACAGCCGAAACCCGTCCAATATTTCGCCGTCGACTAAAGACGCACTTCTTCAACCATTATCTGAAAAAAATATATATAATAATCTAACCCTAACTAACCTTACCGCCATGCACTTGTCCTAATAAACTAACCTACACTGTAGTACTCAACACTTTGATGAACATTGTTACTCAGCTGATAGAGTTGTACCCTTCCTGATGACTTGTCGTACAGAACTTGTAAGTCGCTTTGGATAAAAGCGTCAGCTAAATGACTAAATGTAAATGTAAATGTAAATAACTAGTGCTGTCAGGCGATTAAAAAAATGTATCTAATTAATTACAGGATTTGTAATTAATTAATCTAATTAATCACATTTTAATCGCATAACCATTTTATGCCTGATATTCTATATTCTATAATCATATTTCAAATTGCATGTGTCCGGATGGCAGAATTCAGTACTGTATCTACAAAACCTTCTGTTTAATCATCTTCCATCTATTAATTTGCTTAGATTTTTCAGGTCTGGTCAATTTGAGCATTGTGTTATTCACAGTCAAAGAATCTTTTTATTTTTATTGATATTCTCATTTGGTTCATTACAATTTACTCAAGCCTAGTAACAGACACAGTATTTCTGACACTGGGAATACATTCCCTGAGATCCATAGATGTCCCTAGAATCAGATACCAAGAACATGCAAATGGACCATATTAAAAAAGTCTGTAAATATGTATTCTACGTTCTTATGGAATGAATGAGATAAAAAAAAGTAAAAAAAAAAAAGATTTGAATAAATTTTGAGTTCATTTTCATAACGCGATAATTTGCTGTGTAATTAATTAATCTAATTAACGCGAAAAACTGACAGCCCTATAAATAACACTATGTAACAAACCATCAAATACACTCACAGCACACACATCCACACAAGTACACACTCACTTTAAATAAACAACTCACTGTAGCACCCACTTTACCCACTTTAGACAACACTCTAACACACTTCATATTTATTTGTAAAGAGATTTGCACTACAACTCATACCTCATTGCACCTTACCCTAAGTTGTACTTCATCCCATTTCTGCATTGTACTGTATATTGTATTGTAATAACTCAGTTACTTTTTTTTCTACTCTGTATTGTATATTGTATATATGTATATTGAACACTTTTGTTTACACTTGTTTACGTACTTTTGACTTTCTATTTTATACTTTATCTATTTTTTATCTAGCACACTCTCAGGAGCAAAACAGGAAAAAGCATTTCATATTAAAGTATTCTGTATTTTTGTATGACAACTAATAAAAAAACTTGAAACTTGAAACTAGAGGTAGAGAGAGAGACACACCTAGAGACCTCAAAACCTACTCTAGCGAGGCCTTTAACCTAGAACTGGATAGCCTGGACTGGTCAGATGAGCTCAGTGGTACACTGGTTGAAGAAACATGGCTTGGTTTCAAAACCAAATTTTCAACAATACTAAACGACATGGCTCCCCTAAGAACCACCAGGGTAAAAGATTGCGCTGAGCCATGGATGCACTCCGAAATATTGACCGCTATGAAGACCAGAGACAAGAAAATGCTCTGAGTTTCGTAAAAGTCAGTCAAAGCTTACCAAAAGCTCAAGCAGTGAACTCCAGGCCCACGTGACTGAACTCAAACTGGAAAGAAACAGACTAAGAAATGACGTAAACTCCATGATCAAAACTGCAAAAAACTATTTCATCAATGACAAAACTGAGGAAAACAAAAATAAACTCTGTGAACTTTGGAAATTACTCAATAATCAACTAGGCTGCAGTAAAAAACTTAAAACCAGATTTTCAAACATAAACATAAAGACAGATAACATGCTCATCACAGACAAGCTGGATGTGGCAAATTACTTAAAAAGTTTTTTCACAAACATAGCCACAACACTGATAAATAAACTACCTCCCACTCAGGGCATTTTGGGGTAGAACACATCCTAGCCTACTACAATAACCTAGGGGTCCGCAAAGACGATTTCAAACTAGAAATGGTAACAACAGCTGAGGTGCACAAAAAACTGAGCGCCCTCCAACCAAACAAGGCCACTGGCCATGACAATATCCCCTCCAAATTCCTCAGAGACTCAGCAGCCGCCATCACCCCAGTCATCACACACATAATAAACCTCTCTATAAAACAGGGACACGTACCAAAAGACTTCAAAATTGCGAGAGTAACCCCCCTGCACAAAAAGGGCAGCAAATTGGACCCAGGCAACTACCGTCCTGTTTCCATTCTTACCTCCATCTCAAAAGTCATGGAAAAAATTGTTTACGAACAGATCGAAAAGTACCTCGCGGAAAATAATCTAATCTACGAATTCCAATCTGGCTTCAGAACATCCCACTCCACTGACACATGCCTTCTCTATTTGAACGACCACATCAAACAAGAGGTGGACGCGGGCAAATACTGCGGCATGGTCATGCTGCACCTACAAAAGGCCTTCGACACTGTCAATCACTCCATTCTGATTGACAAGCTAAAAGCAATTGGTTTTGATAGTCTATCAGTACCTGGAGGGGAGAGAACAGATGGTGGAGGTAAATGGTACTCTATCTACCCCCCCTCCCAGTGAGCTGTGGTGTTCCACAAGGAAGCATATAGGACCGTTACTGTTCCTAATTTATGCAAATGACTTGTTCCTGTTCGCGGACGACTCAGCCCTGCTGGTCTCTGACAGGAACAAGTTACAGGTTGAAAAAACCCTCAGCTCGGAACTCCTGGCTCGCTGATAACAAACTATCATTACACCTGGGTAAAACAGAGTTCATTCTCCTCGTTTCAAAAAACAAACTCAGCAAGACCGACGGCTTCTCAGTTACAGTGGGTGACAATATTGTCACAAGGAAAGATGAAATTACATACCTGGGTTCCATCCTAGAGGCACATCTTTCCTGTGACAAAATGGCATCCAATGTAATAAAAAAAGTCAACCAACAAACTCGATTCTTGTACCGGATCTCCTCTCTGGTAAACAAGAATACCCTGAAGACTCTAGCAGGAGCACTCATTCAAGGGTACTACGACTATGCTTGCACCTCATGGTACCAAAGCACCTCAAAGGCGCTAAAAGCAAAATTACAAATATCACAAAACAAACTGGTCAGACTACTGCTTGACCTTACTACTAGAACCCACCTCACCCCTGCCCACTTTGAAAACCTAGGATGGCTTAGAGTAGACGACAGAGTACAGCAACATACAATGGGCCTGGTCTACAAGATACACTACACCACTAAGGTACCCATGTACATGTCAAAATACTTCCCAAAGGTCAGTGAATACCACGAACACAACACCAGAGAGAGCTCCACAAATCATGTTAATTAAACCCAGATTTGGCTCAAACAAGGGACTAAACACGTTTCGCAATTATGCAACAACAATGTGGAAGCCCTAACCACAGCTGTAAAGGAATGCGAATCACTACCCCACCTTCAAAACCTCTCTAAAAGAGCACCTACGGGAGACTGCAATCCGAAACTGGCCCCTGTAAATGTCCAAACTCAACCCCCAAACAGTTCCCCCCACATGCCTACCCAACCCCCCCACCCCACCCACCCAACCACCTCCAATGTACAGCCCCCCCCCCCCCCCCCACCGCAGAGTAAAATTTTACTCAGTTTGAGTAAAATGTACTCAGTTTGAGTAAAATTTACTCTGTGAAATTTACTGTGTAGAGGTAGAAAGAGACACCCTGTAGAGGGAGAGAGAGAGACACCGTAGAGGTGGAGAGAGACACACCGTAGAGGTGGAGAGAGAGACACACCGCAAAGAGGGAGAGACACACCGTAGAGGTGGAGAGAGAGACACACCATAATCAGTGCAGACAAAATCCTAAAAAGAGGGTGAAACCATGGCTAACCAAGGGTCTGGAAAAAGCTTGCACTAAGAAAAAGCTCTAAAGGGAATTTATCAAACATCGAACAAAGGATAAGGAGGACAAGTACAAAAACTATAAAAACAGATTGATTATGAGATCACAAAAAAAAGACTACTATAATCATTTGTTGCAAATGCATAACATTTTTATTAAGGCTACTTGGGGTGTGCTTAATGACACAATTAAAAAGTCCAGTAAAAAGGAATTTCCAATATACTTCGAAAAAAATTACAATACATTTATTCAAAGTATAGAGGAAATTGTAAATGAGTTTAATGAGTATTTTGTTAATGTAGGCCCAAATTTGGCTAATGAAATTGACCTCCCTACAGATGGTGAAACTTATTCTGATTCACCATCAAACAGCAACTCAATGTTCCTTGGTGGTGTTTGTGAGAGTGATGTGCTAGAAGTGGTTAGAAAGTTTAAGAAAAAGAAATCCACTGATAGTAATACTATTGACATGTCAACTATAAAAGAAGTCTCAAACCATTCACTTATATTATGTAACAAATCCTTTTTGACTGGTATTTTTCCTGATGAAATGAAAATGGCCAAGGTGGTTCCAATCTTTAAAAGTGGTGACATACATACTATATCAAATTATAGACCTATATCATTGCTACCTCAATTTTCAAAGATACTCGAATTTTTTTTTGTAAATAGACTTGATGGCTTTATTGAAAAATATGGATTATTGAGTGACCATCAATATGGTTTTAGGAGCAATAGATCAACATCCTTAGCAGTAATAGATTTTGTGGAAAATATATCAACAGCCATTAATGAAAAACAATCCTCAATAGGTGTATTTATTGACTTACGTAAAGCATTTGACACAATTGATCATTCCCTGCTTTTACAAAAAATGGAACGGTATGGAATAAGAGGTGTCACTCATCATTGGTTAATTAAGAAGTTATCTAGATAATAGGTTTCAATATGTAAATATTAATAATACAGAATCACATCTTAGAAGAGTAATGTGTGGTGTTCCACAGGGTTCCGTATTGGGACCCAAGTTATTTATACTTTATTTAAATGATATTTTTACAGTATCGAATATTTTGAAAATTGTTACATTTGCTGATGATACTAATTTACTTTGTTCAGGGGAGGACATGAAATAATTATTGAAAACAGTAGAAAGGGAATTGATAAAGTTAAAGAAATGGTTTGATAGGAATAAGTTGTCTCTTAATGAAAACAAAACAAAATGTATGGTATTTGGTGGTGTTCCTACCGACTGTGAAATTAAACTGAATTTAAATGGAACCGAAATTGAAAGAGTATATGAAACTAAATTCTTAGGTGTGATTATAGATCACAAACTGTGTTGGAAGCCACATATACAATATATCAAAGGTAAATTAGCCAAATCTGTTGGCATTATTATTATTATTATTATTTTTTTAATCTTTTTTCCCCCTCCTTTTTCCTCCGATTTTCTCCCATCCCAATGTTAGTCGTTATGCCAATTCCCAATCCCCTTCCTGGTCGCTGCGCACTTACCCCCCACAGTCGGTCTGGGAGAGTGGAGGCTACCACGTGCTTCCTCCGACACACGTCCAGCCAATCAACCGCTTCTTTTCACCTGGCAGCGCGGATTCTCACTGAGAGGGCGTAGCGTGTGGAACGATCACACTATCCCACTTAGATCCTATCCGCGCTTAGCAGGCGCTCCGACCGAACTGTAGGAGTCGCTGTTTATAACGACCCGGACCCACCCCGCCAGCTTCTCCCACCCTCTAATACTGCCAATTGTATTAGTGTGAACGGCCAGCCAAGCTGGTGACAACCCCAGAGCTGTGAGCTGGATTCGAACAGGCGAATCCAGCCGCTCCGGGGTTGGTGACGAACGCAATCTCCGTTACGCCACCTGACCGCCCCAAATCTGTTGGCATTCTGTACAAAACAAGGAAGCTGTTAAACCAGAAATGTTTGCATATATTGTATTTTTCACTTGTGGTGCCATACATGTCATATTGTGTTGAAGTCTGGGGGAATGTTTATAAAACAAATATAGATCCTTATTATTAAACTACAGAAAAGTGCTATTAGAATAATAAATAAAGCTAGTTATCTTGAATCGACAAATCCATTATTCATAAAGTCCTGCAAATTAAAATTTGTAGATATGGTTTACATAAAAACCTTGGAGATAATCTTTCGTGCTAAGAGTAAGAACCTATACCAGCTTGTATTCAATGTCTCTTTCAACCAAGAGAAGGAAAGTATAATTTAAGAGGGTTGTGTATTCTTAAAACATATAAAAAGGTAAGAACTAATGTAAAAGCTAGATGTGTTTCAATTTTGGGAGTTAAATTGTGGAATAGTCTTAGTGACGGGTTGAAGTTGTGTACCTCTCAGGGGAGATTTAAAAAGGCCCTGAAGGATAAAATAATTCAGGAGTACAGTTTTGAGTAAAACATCAAACATTTATTTTCTCTTTTCTTTTTTCTCTTAAAGAAAAAGAAAAAAAATTATTTCTTGCAACATATTTTAAATGTTTCTTTCTTATATTAAAGTATATTTAGTTTTTAAGAATTGTAAAGGATAGGCAAAAATAAGCATGTGCTTCAGCCTATTCCTTTTTTCGGTCATTGAGTTTGGATTTTGTGTGTGAGCTTACTTTGAATATGTACATTTGTGATTTTTTCTTTTTTTCTTTTCCTTTTGAAAGTCCACACATGTGTGTTTTTGATTTATCTGTAAACAAAGACCGAAAATAAAACTATTCATTCATTCATTCTGTCACGGTCAGGGCTCTGGCCTTCCTCTGCCCTCATCCTGCCGCGCCCATATATGGGCGGCTTCCTGCTGGAGCGTTCCCACGCTGCCAGATGAACTTCAATCAGCACGGCTGTGAGGGATTCCCTCATCAGGCAGCTACTATATCACCTGGCGGATCCTGTCGTCCCTCGTCGCAGTGTTAAACTGCCTACCTAGGTACGACCCTTCAGTCCGAAGACCAGCTAGGCACTCTCACATTGTTATTCCCTGTTCTAACCTACCTTCTCTTGTGCCCAAGGACCTCCGTTCCAGCGAGCCCGTCTGGACCCCCCTGGAGCTTGTCTACGGAGTTCCTGCTCTCACCCCCGACACAGCCGGTGTCTACATTCTCCCGTACGGAGTTCCTGCTCTCACCCCTGACACAGCCGGTGTCTACATTCTCCCGTACTGCACAAGGAGTGCACCTGATAGAAAGAACATTCTCCCGTACTGCACAAGGAGTGCATCTGTACTACCCCCAAGAACATTCATACCTGTCTGTCGTACATTTTCTGTATGTAATTTCTGTCTGCTTGGGAAGAACAATTAAAGCACCCTAAACCGCTCCATTCTCTCTCCTCCTGTGTTCTGCTATTGGGCTCCGCAAGAACCCCATCCTCACAGAACACTGCGACCATGACGTCGGACCCAGCAACACAGGACGTCAGGGAATGGAGCAACAATATCCAGGCCGCCGTCAACGGACACGCCATTCTGGTAAATCAACACTCACAGATACTGGACGAAACCATTGCCCAACTCAGCGCTCTCACGCTCAGCTCCGCAGAGCGAGACAGACAATTTGAGCGCTTCAATGCGTATGTCACTGCCCAGCGAGACGTTCCACCTGTTGTCTCCCCACCTGTGGTATCCCCACCTGTTGTACCCCAGTACAGGGAGCCCCATGTACCCGCGCCAGAACGTTATGACGGAAACGTCTCTAAGTTTCGTGCTTTTCTGTTCCAATGTTCATTAGTATTCGGGCAACAGCCACAAACCTTCCAGAGCGAAAGGTCCAAAGTCTCCTACCTGTCTGGGTTGCTCACAGGGCTAGAATGGGCAACTGCCCGCCACTTCAGTAATTCCCTCCTCTGCGATTCGTACTCTGATTACATCGGCGACATGCGAAAAGTTTTCGATAGTGGTTCGGATAGTACTGCCGCCTTGTTTGCAATCCGCCAGGGCCATCGCAGCGTGAGCGAGTATGCTATTGAATTCCGTATCCTGGCAGCGGGTTCAGAATGGAACGACACGCCGTTACGAGGGGCTTTCCGCCAGGGCCTCAGCGACGTCCTAAAAGACGAATTGGCGTCTAAGGAGAAGCCAACTTCCCTTGACGAGTTGATTAACTTAGCCAGAGATTTGGACACACGCATTCGCGAACGCCGCCGTGAGAAGGCTTGCGCAGTCAGTAGTGTGCCGCTGCAGAGCCGCAGAGCCGCAGACCCGGAACGCGCCGTCAATAATGTGCCGCTGCAGAGCCGCAGAGCCGAAGACTCGGAGCCTATGGAACTCGACCGTTCTCGCCTCCCTCTCCGCGAACGCCGTCACAGACTCAGGACAGGGGCATGTTTGTACTGCGGGCAACTCGGCCACTCCATCGCTTCATGCTCGGTTCGCCGAAACGACGGGGCTCGACAGTGATGCTGGGCGCAAGTACGAGCCTTAATTATGTTCCCAGCTCCGGCCCAAATATGCAATTCAGTGCCACGCTTTATCACAATGGTCAATCGCTCCCTCTGTCCGCGCTGGTCGACTCAGGCGCAGATGAAAACCTCATTGACGCTGGGGTAGTGTCCCACTTCCACATTACCACCGACGCCTTGCCAATTCCCAGCGATACTCAAGGTCTAAACGGGAGGTTGCTCTCGCGAATAACCCGCCACACCACGCCTCTCCGCCTTCAACTCTCCGGGAATCATAGTGAGGACATCCGTTTCCACGTCACTAATTCCCCCCATAACCCCATCGTTCTAGGCATGCCTTGGCTAAAGCTACACAACCCTGTAATAAATTGGCCAACGGGCTCAGTCATGAGCTGGAGTGCTCACTGCCACGCCTCTTGTCTACGGTCGGCTCGGTCGCCACTGGGAGTCGCTGGATCTCCCGTTCCCAACGAACCTATTGACCTTTCGACTGTTCCTCCAATTTACCACGATCTAGAGGTTGTGTTTAGTAAACAACAGGCTCTCTCCCTGCCACCTCATCGCCAGTACGACTGTGCTATTGATCTGCTCCGGGAGCCACGCTCCCCGCTAGTCGCCTGTTTAACCTCTCACGCCCAGAGAGAGAGTCTATGGAGAAATACGTCCACGAGTCCCTGGCCTCAGGCATTATTACCCCCTCCTCCTCTCCTGTCGGCGCGGGGTTCTTTTTTGTGTCCAAGAAGGATGGCTCCCTTCGCCCCTGTATTGACTACCGGGGTCTCAACAACATCACGGTCAAGAACAAGTACCCCCTGCCATTGATTAACTCTGCTTTCGAACCCCTGCAAGGTGCCACCATTTTCTCGAAGCTGGACCTCAGGAATGCCTATCACCTTGTCCGCGTCCGGGAGGGAGACGAGTGGAAGACGGCCTTTAAGACCCCGCTCGGTCACTTCGAGTACAAGGTAATGCCTTTTGAGTTGACCAACGCCCCTGCTGTCTTCCAGGCCCTTGTCAATGACGTTCTCCGTGATGTCCTTAACCGCTCTGTCTTTGTTTATCTGGACGACATTCTGATCTTTTCCCGCTCTATGGAGGAGCACGTCCAGCATGTCCGCCGGGTCCTCCAACGCCTACTGGAGAACAAGCTGTTCGTCAAGGCGGAGAAGTGTGAGTTCCACGTCTCCTCCATCGGGTTCCTCGGCTACATCATCGAGGGCGGCAAGATCCGGGCGGACACCGAGAAGATCAAGGCGGTGTCCGACTGGCCCCGTCCCACCAACGTCAAGCAGCTCCAACGCTTCCTGGGGTTTGCTAATTTCTACCGGCGTTTCATCAGGGACTACAGCCGGGTCGCTGCACCCCTCACCCAACTCACCTCGCCTTCCGTGCCCTTCGTCTGGTCTGACAGAGTGGACTCCGCCTTCGCCGAGCTGCGCCAGCGCTTCACCTCCGCGCCCATCCTCGTCCAGCCGGACGCATCCCGCCAGTTCGTGCTGGAGGTTGACGCCTCAAGTACCGGAGTAGGGGCGGTCCTCTCCCAACGCTACGCTCTCGACCAGAGACTGCATCCGTGCGCCTTCTTCTCTCGCCGCCTGACCCCAGCGGAGGTCAACTACAACATCGGGAACCTGGAGCTCCTGGCGGTCAAACTGGCCCTGGAGGAATGGAGGCACTGGCTGGAGGGCTCAGAGATCCCCTTCCTGGTCTGGACTGACCACAAGAACCTCGCCTACATCCAGACGGCCAAGAGCCTGAACTCCCGCCAGGCATGCTGGGCACTGTTCTTTGCCAGGTTCAATTTCACCCTGACCTACAGGCCTGGCTCCAAGAATACCAAGCCAGACGCCCTCTCCTGGCAGTTTGTCCCCGAAGAGGGTCCCGCGCACCCTGACACTATCCTCCCCTCCTCCTGCTTGGTGGCCGCCGCCACCTGGGAGATCCAGTCCGTCGTCCGGGAGGCCCAGCGCGCCCAGCCTGATCCAGGTAACGACCCACCTAACCGGCTTTTTGTCCCCGACCTTGTCCGCTCCCAGGTGCTCCAGTGGGTCCACGCCTCCCGGTTCGCCTGTCATCCTGGGATCAACCGTACCCTGTCCCTGCTGAGGCGGCACTTCTGGTGGGTCTCCATGAGGGAAGACACCCGCGCCTTCGTCCTTGCATGCACCGTCTGTGCTCGTGGGAAGGCTTCCCACCAACCGCCCGCCGGGCTCCTCCGTCTGCTCCCTGTTCCCCGTCGGCCCTGGTCGCACGTCGCCCTGGACTTCGTCACTGGTCTGCCTCCCTCGCACGGTAACACAGTCATTCTCACTATTGTTGACCGTTTCTCAAAGGCTGTGCACTTTGTTTCTCTCCCCAAACTCTCCTCTGCTTCAGAAACCGCGGACCTGATGGTGCTCCACGTCTTCCGCCTCCACGGGATCCTGGTGGACATCGTCTCCGACAGGGGCCCGCAATTCACCTCCCAAGTCTGGAAGGCCTTCTGTCGGGCCCTGGGGGCCACGGTCAGTCTCTCCTCCGGGTACCACCCGCAGACCAACGGTCAGTTGGAGCGGGCCAACCAGAACCTGGGGTCCGCCCTCCGCTGCGTGACGACCAGGGACCCCTCCGGCTGGAGTACTTTCCTGCCCTGGATTGAGTACGCCCACAACTCTCTGTCCTCCGCGGCCACAGGTCAGTCCCCCTTTGAGTCCTCTCTGGGCTACCAACTCCCGCTGTTCCCTGCACAGGAGGAGGAGATCACGGTTCCATCAGTGCAGGACCACCTTCGCCGCTGCAGGAGGATATGGGAGGACACAAGGGCCGCGCTGCTCCGCTCCGCTGAGCAGAACCGTCGTTTCGCCGACCACCACCGGACCGTGGCTCCCGACTATCAACCAGGTCAGATGGTTTGGCTCTCATCCCGGGACCTGCCGCTCAAATCTTTGTCCCGCAAACTCACCCCCTGTTTTGTTGGTCCCTATCAAATCTTGTCCATTATCAACCCCTCAGTCGTCAAACTCCAGCTCCCCTCCATCATGCGCATTCACCCCTCCTTCCATGTCTCCCAGCTAAAGCCGGTGGTCTCCAGTCCCCTGTCTCCTCCAGCTCCGGAGCCTCCCCCTCCGCTGGTCATCGACGACCACCCGGCCTACATCGTCTGGCAGCTGCTGGACGTGCGTCGTCGCGGCCACGGTTTCCAATATCTCGTGGACTGGGAGGGCTACGGCCCTGAGGAGCGCAGCTGGGTCTCCCGCGGGTTGATCCTGGATCCTGACCTCGTCCGGGACATCCATCGGGATAACCCGGACAAGCCTGGAGGGTCGCCGGGAGGCGCCCGTAGAGGGGGGTGTCCTGTCACGGTCAGGGCTCGGGCCTTCCTCTGCCCTCATCCTGTTGCGCGCATATATGGGCGGCTTCCTGCTGGAGAGTTCCCACGCTGCCAGATGAATTTCAATCAGCATGGCTGTGAGGGATTCCCTCATCAGGCAGCTACTATATCACCTGGCGGATCCTGTCGTCCCTCGTCGCAGTGTTAAACTGCCTACCTAGGTACGACCCTTCAGTCCGAAGACCAGCTAGGCACTCTCACATTGTTATTCCCTGTTCTAACCTACCTTCTCTTGTGCCCAAGGACCTCCGTTCCAGCGAGCCCGTCTGGACCCCCCTGGAGCTTGTCTACGGAGTTCCTGCTCTCACCCCCGACACAGCCGGTGTCTACATTCTCCCGTACGGAGTTCCTGCTCTCACCCCTGACACAGCCGGTGTCTACATTCTCCCGTACTGCACAAGGAGTGCACCTGATAGAAAGAACATTCTCCCGTACTGCACAAGGAGTGCATCTTACTACCCCCAAGAACATTCATACCTGTCTGTCGTACATTTTCTGTATGTAATTTCTGTCTGCTTGGGAAGAACAATTAAAGCACCCTAAACCGCTCCATTCTCTCTCCTCCTGTGTTCTGCTATTGGGCTCCGCAAGAACCCCATCCTCACACATTCAGGTGGAGAGAGACACACCATAGTGTTGTAGAGAGAGACACACCGTAGAGGGAGAGAATGAGACACATCGTAGAGGGAGAGAGAGAGACACACCGTAGAGGGAGAGAAAGAAACACACTGGAGAGGTGGAGAGAGAGACACACCGTAGAGGCAGAGAGACACACCGTAGAGGGAGAGAAAGAGACACACTGTAGAGGTGGAGAGAGAGACACACCGTAGAGGCAGAGAGACACACCGTAGAGGGAGAGAAAGAGACACACTGTAGAGGTGGAGAGAGAGACACACCGTAGAGGGAGAGAGAGAGACACACCGTAGAGGGAGAGAAAGAGACACACTGTAGAGGTGGAGAGAGAGACACACCGTAGAAGGAGAGAGAGAGACACTGTAGAGGGAGAGAGAGAGACACACCGTAGAGGCAGAGAGAGAGACACTGTAGAGGGAGAGAGAGACACACTGTAGAGGGAGAATGAGACACACCATAGAGGGAGAGAGAGACACCGTAGAGGTGGAGAGAGACACAGCGTAGAGTTGGAAAGAGAGACACACTGTAGAGGTGGAGAGAGAGACACAGCGTAGAGTTGGAAAGAGAGACACACTGTAGAGGTGGAGAGAGAGACACACCGTAGAAGGAGAGAGAGAGACACTGTAGAGGGAGAGAGAGAGACACACTGTAGAGGGAGAATGAGACACTTTAGAGGGAGAGAGATAGACAGATTGTAGAGTTGGAGAGAGACACAGTGTAGAGGAAGAGAGAGACACACCATACAGGGAGAGAGAGACACACCGTAGAGGGAGAGAGAGACACACCGTAGAGGGAGAGAGAGACACACCGTAGAGGGAGAGAGAGAGACACCGTAGAGGCACAGACACCATAGAGAGAGACACACAACATAGAGGAAGAGAGAGAGACACACCATAGTTGGAGAGAGAGAGACACCGTAGAGGGAGAGAGAGAGACACATGTAGAGGTGGAGAGAGACACCGTAGAGGTGGAGAGAGACACCGTACAGGGAGAGAGAGAGACACATGTAGAGGGAGAGAGAGAGACCGTAGAGGGAGAGAGAGACACACCATAGAGAGAGAGACACCGTAGAGAGAGAGACACACTGTTGAGGGAGAGAGAGACACACTGTAGAGTGGGGGGGGGGCACAGTGTAGAGAGAGAGAGACACACCATAGAGGTGGAGAGACACAGCGTAGAGGCGAGAGAGAGACGCACCGTAGAGGGAGAGAGAGAGACACACCGTAGAGGGAGAGAGAGAGACACCGTAGAGGGAGAGAGAGAGACACACCGTAGAGGGAGAGAGAGACACACCGTAGAGGGAGAGAGAGACACACCGTAGAGGGAGAGAGAGACACACCGTAGAGGGAGAGAGAGAGACACTTTCACTTTGCCATCAGGGGGACATTGAGACAGAACCTCACTTCCTGCTATACTGTGAGAAATACAAGGACCTAAGAGAAGTCTTCTTTGATAAAATAAACAAAATTGATGCACAGTTTATCCATCTCCCTGATCACCAAAAGCTACTATACATGTGTGGGGAGAAAAGTCAGTGTACAGCATTAGCTGCAAAATATGTAGACGGTTGTCACAAAATAAGAGAACAAGCCCTGTAAATGTATCTGAGTGGCCACACTTGAAAAATGACTACCCGATCGAGTGACTATTTTGTAAATTAATATGTTTCTTGTTGATTGTCCTTACTGTTATTACTAATATTATGATATTTTATTGCTTAATATATATGTTATTGTTTGTATGTTGAACTTGCTTTGGCAATAAGTATGTTAATATTTCATGCCAATAAAGCCTATTTGAATTGAATTGAATTGAATTGAGACACCGTAGAGGTGGAGAGAGAGACACACCGTAGAGGGAGAGAGAGACACACCGTAGAGGTGGAGAGAGAGACACACCGTAGAGGGAGAGAGAGACACACCGTAGAGGGAGAGAGAGAGACACACCGTAGAGGGAGAGAGAGACACACCGTAGAGGTGGAGAGAGAGACACACCGTAGAGGGAGAGAGAGACACACCGTAGAGGGAGAGAGAGAGACACACCGTAGAGGGAGAGGGAGACACACCGTAGAGGGAGAGAGAGAGACACACCGTAGAGGGAGAGAGAGAGACACACCGTAGAGGTGGAGAGAGAGACACACCGTAGAGGGAGAGAGAGAGACACACCGTAGAGGTGGAGAGAGAGACACTGTAGAGGGAGAGAGAGACACACCATAGAGGGAGAGAGAGACACACCGTAGAGGTGGAGAGAGAGACACACCGTAGAGGTGGAGAGAGACACACACCATAGAGGTGGAGACAGCTACTCTGACCCACTCCTATTAAAAATATATAAAAAAGAAGGGTCTATGAAACGAGACGGCCACTCTGGCGCAAAACGGCCAAAAGCACAATGAAATGGCCCGCTTACTTTCTAATAAACACAGCCAGGATTTATCAGCCGGGCGCCTTTTATTGGAGCCATTTAGAAGTGCAATGATGCTGCCCTCTCTCCTGCCACAAGGAAGAGACCACTGTGAAAGGTGAAATAGGACGCGCATACAAGGGGCAGAGGTGTCAGATAACCACGGGCACTATCAGGGGAAAAGGCTGCCTACTGAACTGTGCTGTACTATATAGTATGCAGGGCATGGATGTGAACACGGCCAGAGACATGGAGACCAACGTCTACTCGGATCTCATGAAAGACAGAACTGACGACAAAACATTAATCATCTGTTACATCATGTCTAACGTATGTATGCATATTATCAGCACTGGGATACAAGGGATTTGATTTGCACATGAGCAAGCACACGCACACACGCACGCGCACACACAGGCACTCACTCACTCACTCACTCACTCACTCACTCACTCACTCATGCACTCAATCACCCCCACACAAACACACGTACACAAAACAAAAAAAACACCCCTTGCCCTGAACTATCTACACACACATAAGCCCCATAGCGACTCGTCCAAAACCACTTGGAGCACATTTTCTCATTACACCAGCCTTCCTCTCTCCTCTATCAACCAGGAAACAATGGAAAGCCTCCAGAGCTGTTTCTGTGTATACCAACATAATATGTCTATGTACCATGTGTGTGTGTGTGTGTGTGTGTGTGTGTGTGTGTGTGTGTGTGTGTGTGTGTGTGTGTGTGTGTGTGTGTGTGTGTGTGTGTGTGTGTGTGTGTGTGTGTGTGTGTGTGTGTGTGTGTGTGTGTGTGTGTGTGTGTGTGTGTGTGTGTGTGTGTGTGTGTGTGTGTGTTGAGCCCCTCTTGGCCCCGAGGGTCACCAGTACCATATACAGCCACTTCAAATTCCCTACCTTCGCTCATCAGGACAGCAATAAAGGCAACGGTTGGGTGGAAAACACAGTAACACACACACACACACACACACACACACACACACACACACACACACACACACACACACACACACACACACACACACACACACACACACACACACACACACACACACACACACACACACACACACACACACACACACACACACACACACACACACTAACCACCCCCCAGTTGGATCCCAGGTGTCTCCTATAAGGATGATTGAGAGCTAACGCTGGGCTGACAGAGCCCTTTGGGGATTGAAATATTCATGGCCCTGTTGTTATTGTTATCTTAGTGCTGTTGCTGGTAGTGGGATCCTATACTGCACACACAACGCACCTGATATTAAAAACACACACACACAGGTAAAGACAAGTAGGAGAGACAATCAACCTGAACCCCTCACTTTATCACAGCGGTCGTGTGCGTGCGTGCGTGCGTGCGTGCGTGCGTGCGTGCGTGCGTGCGTGCGTGCGTGCGTGTGTGTGTGTGTGTGTGTGTGGGCGGGGGTGTAATTTGATCTTGTTCTTTTTCCAGCTTCTTACTTCCCCACAAATTCAAGCTTAGCATGGAAACAAGAACAAATTTGCAATAGCTGCAACATTTTTGAGGCCAGTCCCATCTCCACGTCCCCCTTTAGCCAATTGCCATGAACACACACACGCACCCACGCACGCACACACACACACACACACACACACACACACACACACACACACACACACACACACACACACACACACACACACACACACACACACACACACACACACACACACACACACACACACACACACACACACACACACACATTTTAATACTTTATTTGGTTCTACAAATTATATTACATAAACAGGGAATCAAATGTATCAGGGCCGAGCAGCACTGAACACTTAAGGGTACACATAGCCCCTCCTTCTCCACGTAGCTAAGCTGCCAATAATAGCTGAGACAGAACAATATTTAGCTATTTGTTTGGCTTTTCTTTTAGACATTGCAGCAATTCTCTGACCGGTCATCGTGCATTTGTATACATGGCCAAGACTTCCGAATACAAGTACACCATATCTACACCTATACCCAAGGTCGGCCATCACATTGAGCAGTGGTTGGTATTTGATATACTTGTCCCGGAAGGCCTGGTCCATGTACAGATCAAAGGTACAGCCTACTTCTATGACCAGCACCTCCCTGTGGCTGGTGTCAACAAAAACAACATCCGGTGTATTTGGTATGTTAGCAAAGACATCGTTGGTAAGGCCAAACCACTCTGGTTGCACTCTAGCATGTTTGTACATTGCTGCACTAGATGGTGAGATGTTCCGTACCACATCAGACACAATACGGTCATGACGAGCGATGTACAAATGTTTGTATGCATTACATCCATGTGTTATGTGTGCAATGGATTCTAGGTGTTGTTGTGAATCCTGATGGTTTAAACAGAATGGACTGTGAGTTTGAGGATACCAAGTGGACAGATTGTATTTAGTGGGTAATACCTGCAGTCTTGCTTTGATGGTGAATTTAAAAACATCCTCACACACACACACACACACACACACACACACACACACACACACACACACACACACACACACACACACACACACACACACACACACACACACACACACACACACACACACACACACACACACACGCACATACACACACACACACACACACACACACACACACACACACACACACACACACACACACACACACACACACACACACACACACACGTGACGTATAGAGATTGAGTTTAATTTGAGAGAGAGAGAGAGAGAGAGCGAGAGAGAGAGAGAGAGAGAGAGAGAGAGAGAGAGAGAGAGAGAGAGAGAGAGAGAGAGAGAGAGAGAGAGGAGGAAGCGAGGTTAGACAAATGGTTTTGTGAGGTACCCATACTAATTATGTACGATAGGGGATGCTGTTAAAGTTAGAGGTTATATGTAGGATTGCAAGTAACTGTCTAACTGTACATAACTGTGTCCACTGACTGTACATAACTGTGTCCACTGGAGGGCGCTATAGGCGGAACTTTTAATGTTACCGCCAGGTAGAGTATAAAAGCTGATGCCGACTCCCCCTTCTGTCTCTTCCCCATCTACTTCTCACAGAGAGGAGACCTCATGTGCTGCTGTACTATGAACCAATGTTAATAATAAACCATGCCGATTAAGGGCTCAAGGTAGAAACCATGCCTCATGAGTATATTATTGTCGCCCCATAGCCAATTCTGTCAACAGGTTATGGGCCCAGATCATGCAGGGGTGAAATAATAAGGGTAGCAAGTTTAGCTGAAGTATAGGCTAGTTTAGCGCCGGGAGCACCGCGTGGCTAAAGGCTATACCAACAGAGCTAAAGCTACGCCTACCATCAAAAAGGAGGATGGCAACCAAGGGAAGGAGCAAATGGCCCTCATTCAATGGAAAGGCAGAGGACTATGAGCTCTGGGAAGAGCGCATGTTATGCTGCATGCACGGTGTGGGACTGAAGACGACGATCTTGACGGCCCCCACGCGAGACCTGACGGCGGAAGCACAAGCCCTGGACGACAAGCGTAATGTAGATGCATACTGTGAGTTAGCACCACTGCTCGACGACACAAGCTTGGGGCTGATATTCCGTGACACTAAAGACAAAGGCCGAGAAAGCCTGGGAGTGTTGAGAGAACATTATATCGGGCAAGGAAGACCCCGAGTCGTGGCCCTCTATATAACACTAACAGCACTGAAGAAGGGGCACACAGAGACTGTGACCGAATACGTCATCAGAGCTGAGCAGATCATTACGGCATTGAAGAGTGCAGGAGAAGCACCAAACGATGGGCTAATGATGGCGATGGTGATGAGGGGACTACCGGATCTGTACAAACCGTTCACACTCCTGGTAACACACGGTTCAGCGGACATGACGCTGGGAAAGTTCAAGGCCAAGTTACGAAATTTCGAGGCCTCAGAAGATATCCACCCAGCCGCCGCGGAGGCGGGAGAGAGGGTGCTGAAGGCCCGAGCGATGCCGAGGGAGAAGACCAGGCCCACGACGGAGCTGGCGTGTTGGCGATGCGGAGAAAAAGGCCATCGGAAAGGTAACTGCACAAAGACTGTCTGGTGTAGCTTCTGCAAATCCACGGGGCACACAGACAGAGCGTGCATGAAGAAACGCGACCAGAGCGCGCGATACGCGCATGGACAAGATGACGGCCACGGACGAGACGGCGGCTATGGACAAGATGATGGCTGTGGACAAGATGGCGGCGACGGTCGACGTGAGACGAATCGAGATGACGCCCGGAGAGTAGCGGGACCAAAAGGCTTCATCTTCGGGGCGCAGACAGCGTACGTAACCAGGCCAACGCAGCTGAAGCAGGCCCAAAGGAAGGGACTGATCGTGGACACAGGTGCGTCGTCCCACATCATCAAGGACAGGAGTTGGTTCAAGAACTTTGACAACACTTTCCACCCGGAGAGACACAGCATGGAGCTGGCAGACGGGAAGCGCACCTAGGTAAATGAATGAAGGTAAACATTTTCTTGTAGAGCCTGACGGTACACGATTTAACATAAAGGTGTACCAGAGAATGTATATCTGCAAACAGAGTGTAATGACAACGACAAGTGTAATGATAATAATGATATGTGTAACGTGACTGTCAGTCACGATATTCAGACATGGCATGAGATTATGGGTCATTGTAATTACGAGGATTTACTGAAACTGCAAGCAGTGACAGAAGGCATGCACATTGAAGGTGAAAAGCATAGACCTGACAAAGAATGTGTAGTGTGCATAAAGGGGAAGTTTACTCAATTGAGAAACAGAAATCCCACAGAAAAAGTAAAGGTACCACTTGCGCTAGTTAACACAGATCTAGCCGGTCCAGTAAGCAACAAGTCCATAGGAGGCTTTAGATATGTACAGTCTTTTACAGATGTGTGCACAGGGGCAGTGTTTGTTTACTTTCTCAAAGCAAAGAGTGACACACTCCAGGCCACGGAGAAATTCTTGGCAGACGTAGCCCCTTATGGTAACATAAGATGCTTGAGGTCCGACAACGGAACCGAGTTCACAAACAGAGAGTTCTAATCACTGTTGAGAAGGAACAAGATAAGACACGAGACGTCATGTCCATATTCCCCACACCAGAACGGAGTGGCAGAGAGGGAATGGCCACTCTTTTATAAATGGCTAGGTGTAAGCTAGTAGACAGTAACTTACCTAAGAGTCTATGGCATTATGCGGTGCAAGAAGCCGCTTACACCAGAAACAGGTGCTTTAATAAGCACACGGGCACCACCCCGTATACAGCACTGACAGGAAAGAAGTGTAATCTAGCTAGAATGCACCAATTTGGATCAGTGTTTTATGCTTACCTGCAGGACAGAGGAAAGCTCGAGTCCAGATGTGAAAAAGGACTCTTTGTAGGGCAACGACAAAGGAGGCCCCGCTTTCCTAGTTCATCATCCCGGTAAAGGGAGAGTGCAGAAACACATGCTAGTCAAGTTTGTCACAAAGACAACATGTGAGAACGAGACACAGACAGAGGAGCCAGAGCTGGACTCCAGAGTACACCTCAGAGACAGAGACACCTCAGCCCAGTGTACTTAGCACGGTCGTGCAGACAGACAGTCAGCAACCCCCAGAGGGCGATGACGAGGAGCACCCGAGGGTGACGTCATGTGCCCCAAGCAGTGGGAGGTATCCCTCAAGGGAACACAAACCCCCAAAGTATCTGACAGACTATGCCCGGCAAGAAAGTGACGAGGATGACAGTACACTTACCACCATTGATTACTGCTACAGATTAGTCAGTGGGGTACCTCAGACCTTTAAAGAGGCCATAGTGTCCCCTGAATCAAGTAAATGGGAGAGAGCAATGGATGAGGAGATCAGGTCCCTAGAGGACAACCACACCTTTACTCTAACCAAGTTACCAGAGGGCAGACAGACAGTGGGAGGGAAATGGGTGTATTCAATCAAGGAGGGTATTGAAGGCCACGACAAGTACAAAGCAAGGTTCGTAGCTAAATGTTTAAATACTGAAGGAGGGTACTCCATGTTTAAATACGGAAGGAGGGTGGCTACATGCTTAAATGCAGGAGGAGGATACTCCAGGTTTAAATACAGAAGGAGTAGATTCCAGGGCCCTCATGCATCAACGTGTTCTACGCACAGATCTGTGCTTACCCTGTGCGTACGATCATTTCTAAGCAAAGAGTGGGATTCATCAATTTCAACTTGAACTTGACTTCGTGCGTACATCTACGCACAGGTCAGACCTGGCGTACCTAGCTCCCAGTGGTAGAAGATCGTTACTACGCATAAGCACTCCTCAGTCCTGCATTAGTTCCAAGGCGGAAATAAGCTTCCGTGCATTAGTGTTCAACTTCTGTATGACCCGTAATTCATTATAGTTCATTGCAAAATAGCGACAGTAGTGTAATTATAACGGGCTCACACGCGAACAAGAGGTTGGCCTGCTTGTTTGGCACGGGGGGGCAGACGCAAAACACCAACCTCCAAACGTGATTAGATATTGTTTCAAATAAAAAGCAAATTATTATGTGTGTCATGTTTCCAAATAAGATTGGTCACGAAATGCTTTCTACTTCAATTTGTTGGTTAGAATAGATGACCTCCGTTGAAACTTCACTGAGACTAACAGTCTATTTGTGAGCTCCCGCACAGATGTGATGATAATAATAATAATAATAATAATAATAATAATAGCTTCATTTTATATAGCGCCTTTCAAGAGACCCAAGGTCGCTTTACATAGATAGGGGGGGGGGAATAACAAAGTAACAAACATAGTGGACAGACACACAACATATATATATGATGATGGAATTCATTCAAGATCCTCTCCACCCTCGGGTACGTCTTTGCCACCGCGGCACGGTCCATCGTGATATTGGAGATGGATCGACCAATAGACTGTTACTGTAGCTGTCAAAGCTCCATCACAAATGCAGTTATGTGAATAGAAAGGGATTCCACTCAGTCAATGTTGCGATGCGCATTTGCCTGATACATGTTATTGCTGGATGCCGGGAGGAAGGCGATGCTGAATGTTTTCAATTCATTAAATAAAACGGATACTTTTTGCAAGGGTTTACTGACTGTCATACAAATGATCAACCAACTACATACTGTAACTTTTCAGTGCACGTTCTTATTTACATTGTGACAACAGCCTTGTGAGTTCCCGCAGTGACCCGCACACAGACATGATGGAATTCAAGTTCATGTATTGAAAGGCAGGCTATCATACATGCAGTGAGATTCATTGTTCTTGTATATGCTCTCGTATTATATTGTTTATATAGGCTACCCAATACTGACATCAAAATAGATTGTAGTATGCCTCTAGAAATCATATGCAGCAGGTAGAAGATTGACGGGAGATCCATCGCGATTTGGAATCAAATTGAGGAGAACTTTAATCCCTGGGGTATTAATCAAACAACACGGGAAAAGGCAGTCATATTCCAGCACGGTCTTTATTAGCCGACAACAAAATAGATGCATCTAAAAATCATATAGCCAATCGAACACAACTAATAAAGGCATTCATATTACAGCACGGTTATAATGACACACAACCAACGCCAAACAGTGGTCAACGAACGGTCTTTATTAGTATTTTGAGCTGTCCAGGCAGAATTACAGCAATGGTCTTAGGGAGCCGTTGATATCTGACATCACCGTTTACGAGTCCGCCTTTTATTTATCCCACAATACGCGATAGTGTCTTCTTGGTTCGACACCAGTGAACAATCTTCGTGGAGTTTCTCAGGGTTCCGCTCGGGTCCGTCCATTATTTCACATCCCATGGGGGGTGTTTCCTCATTTTCATGACCATATATGGATAATCATGCACGAGCATTGACGGTAGAACAAAGTGGTATTCATCAACACGGAGGACCATAGAGCCTGCGTACGCACGTGTGATGAATGCCGACTTCCCTGTGCGTACGCTAGTTCTACATTCCGTGCTTACGTGTGGAAGTAGGTCAAGTTCTACGTCCACGTTGATGAATGAGGGCCCAGGTTTAAATACCGGAGTGGATTCCATGTTTAAATACAGAAATGGATTCTATGTTTAAATACAGAAGTGGATGATTTACCAGATTCAAGATGCTTTAATTAAAACATTTTCTAGGCATGGACTTTGAACAGTCTGCCAATTGTGTAAAAATATCCCAGAAGAGATATGTGGAAAAGATCCTGAAACGTTTTGACATGCAAGAATGTAGATCAAGGGAAACACCATGTGATCAAAAACTAGACTACCAGGAGGATGCTCAGAAACGGACAGATGTAAAAATGTACAGAGAAGCTGTGGGTAGCCTCATTTATTTGACAACATGTACTCGCCCTGACCTATGTTTTGTAGTGAGTAAATTGTCACAGCATTTTGCTGATCCCACAGAGGAGCACTGGATTACGGTAAAACATGTTTTTCGTTATCTCAAAGGTACAGCAGATAAACAGCTGTGTTTCAGAAAGAGCAGCGAGGGCTTAGGGCTTAAAGCCTACAGTGATGCAGACTGGGCAGCTGACACCACAGATAGAAGAAGTACCACAGGATATTGTGTGAGTTTGAACTCAAACAGCTCACTGGTTTCATGGAAAACAAAGAAGCAGCCCACAGTGGCACTATCAACTTGTGAAGCTGAATATATGGCTCTAGCTATGACAATACAGGAATGTATTTATCTAGAACAACTGCTAGAAGGAATGGATACCTATGTATATAAGAAGACTGTTGTTTACGAGGACAACCAGGGAACCATTGCGATTGCTAGAAACCCTGTGTGCCGACAGAGATGTAAACATGTCGATATAAAATATCATTTCATCAGATCTGTCATCAGAGAAGAAAGAATGACACTGATTTATTGTCCAACAGACGACATGGTAGCAGACGCTATGACGAAACCTGCTTCCAAACTGAAATTGAAAAGATTTGCAGAGGTCATGTTTGGTGTGTAAATATTGATTGCCATATTCTTTTTGATGTTCTGAACTGTATTGTTTTCTTTGTAAATTGTTTCTGAAGAAGTTATACAGTGTGCTAGACAACCCTAAGTGGGAGTGTTAAAGTTAGAGGTTATATGTAGGATTGCAAGTAACTGTCTAACTGTACATAACTGTTTCCACTGACTGTACATAACTGTGTCCACTGGAGGGCGCTATAGGCGGAGCTTTTAATGTTACCGCCAGGCCGACTCCCCCTTCTGTCTCTTCCCCATCTACCTCTCACGGAGAGGAGACCTCATGTGCTGCTGTACTATGAACCAATGTTAATAATAAACCACGCCGATTAAGGGCTCAAGGTAGAAACCATGCCTCATGAGTATATTATTGTAGCCCCATAGCCTATTCTGTCAACGATGCCATCAATAATTCTCAAACTTTATTAGGTAAAGCTCTGGATAGAAGCAAAACATCATGTATTAACTCTGCGTGTGTGTTTATGTGTTGGGTATGCACGTGTGTTTATCTGCATGTGCATTATGTGTGTGTGTGTGTGTGTGTGTGTGTGTGTGTGGTGTGTGTGTGTGTGTGTGTGTGTGTGTGCATGTGTGTGTGCGTGTGTGGGTGCGTGGGTGCGTGCGTGCGTGCGTGCGTGCGTGCGTGTGTGCGTGCGTGCGTGTGTGTGTGTGTGTGTGTGTGTGTGTGTGTGTGTGTCTGTCTGTCTGTCTGTCTGTCTGTCTGTCTGTCTGTCTGTCTGTTTGTGTGTGCGTGTATGCTAACCCTCCTGCTGTTCCTTGGCCCTTTTTAGTTAATCCGGTTGTCCCCAAGCATTCAATTAGCCCTGGTATCTCTGATCAATGTGAACACTGAATGCCCTATGAAGTTAAATGGGGATTAATTATTGAATACCAAGGCTCCTGCTTGTACTATAATGCACCAAATAGTAAAACAAGGAGATTCAGAGGAAGATGTTTTCCTTTCATCTGTGTTGTGGGTTAAACTAAGCTACAATGTATTAGAGTTTGGGCTTATTTGTGGGGAGTATGAACAGGTGTTAGTTCCCCCCAGGGAAGGTGTGTGCATTGAAAATGTGAGTATGTGTGTGTGTGTGTGTGTGTGTGTGTGTGTGTGTGTGTGTGCGTGCGTGCGTGCGTGCGTGCGTGCGTGTGTGTGTGTGTGTGTGTGTGTGTGTGCATGTGTGCATGTGCGTGTGCGCGCATGTATGCATATAGGAAGGTTACTTGTCATCCGTATGCACTGTAATGTTATCTACTGCAAATTGTTGAATGCCTGCATAGAAACCTTTCATACAAGAATTGCAGCCCAAAGTGCTTCACAGCAATGATATAGACACAAAATAGACATACGTACATAAACAGCGTAATCAACATCACAGTCTACTGGATTACTCCAACTACCAGTAACAGGTTCATCTGATGGATTACTTTACATTACTTAATCTCTCTGCAGGATATTAACTGTAATCAGGAGAATGTTAAGATAATTGGATAATTTATTCTGATTTAGATTGTAATGATTGTAATCTTGATTGTGTGTTTTTCTTATTATTATCATTATCCAAAGGTTATGATGATGAATGATTATTTGAGGTTGTGTAAAAATAAATTATATAAAAAGTAAGGATACCCACAGACTGTCGTCACGTCACATTGTTATTGAATGCAACGTTTCTATGTGAAGCCTCCTTCAGGGGCAGGTCCCAGACCAGTGTTGCATTAAATAATACTGACCGAAAGATGACAGCATGTGGGTGACCTTACTTCTTACGGCATGCTTTGCTCACATATCACCCTTGACTATTATTCACATGTGGAAGGAACAGACCTGTGATCAATTGTGTAAAATAAAATTTGTGACTCGTTTCCCTTCAAACAGCTATGTGTCTTGAGTAATCCGAGGAATGATCTATTTCCTTGAGTGTCATCATCATCATAATTTCCTACCAGTTTGCCTCGCACTCTAGAAGCATTACCAAAAATTACAATGCAACATGTATAGACTATGGCTAGTTTGAATATAATGATATGGAACACCGGGGGAATAAATAACCAACTCAAACGCAAAAGCGTGCTCACACTGATGAAAAAAGAACATGTGGACATTGCTCTGCTAAGCGAAACACACATTCTAGGGAAAGACATAGATAAATTAGCGGACAACATATACCATAATATCAGTCACTCCTCTATTGGTACGAGAACTCGGGGTGTAGCAATAGTCGTTAAACGTAAGTTGAATATTGTACTAAAGGGAGTATGGTCTGATGTAGAAGGTCGGATAACTATAGCTAAGATTGAACATAAGAACAGGAAAATAGCGTTGATAGCGGTATACGCCCCAAATTTGTACGAAGAAGATTTCTTCACTACACTAACCAATGCAATGTTAGACATTCCCGATTACTCATTTATAATAGGAGCGGATTTTAATGCCATCTGGAACCCAAGGATGGACAAATCTTACCTCGCCTTTTCCAGCGAACAAAAGAATTCATCGAAGGCATTAAAGGATTGGTCAAAGATTACAGGTGTAAATGACTTATGGCGGTTACTTAATCCCACGACCCGAAAGTACTCTTGTCGATCTGCGAGGCATAATACACTATCCAGAATAGATTATGTCTTTTCATCACAGAGACTATTTGATAATTATGAAGTGGAAATGATACCCAACGCACTATCAGATCACTGTTATTTACTCCTTAAAGGTACATTTGGTATACTATCCTCCCGAGCCCCAAGATGGCGATTTAACTCGTTGCTGCTTAATAACAAGGAATTCATTACACAACTCAAAGAAGCTCTTATAGTATTCCAACGGGAGAATGCAAACTCGGTGCAAGACCCCAGAATAATATGGATGTCGGTAAAGGGAATGATCAAAGACTTCACGGATAGCTTTTCCTCCAAAATGCGCAAGAATCAAAGCACAAAACTGGATGAGCTGGAAACGCTTTACTCAACGTTATTTAATTCTCTGAAATACAACAACTCAACTCGACTAGAAAATCAAGTTAACGTACTAAAAATAGAGATCAATGCCATATACAGACAACAATCGGAAATACAAATACGCAGCACAAGACAACAGCAGTACTCCCATGGTTCCAAACCCAGCCACCTATTAGCCATGCGATTAAGAATTAATGCAACATTTGCAGATATAACTACCATTAGAGCACAACAAGTACTTGTAACAGATCCTGTAAAAATAAACGATACATTCAAAGTATTCTACTCCGACTTATATAAATCAGAAATGACCTTCGATCAAAACAAAATGGACACATTTCTTAATCAAATTATTCTCCCTAAACTTTCAGAGGATGACGCTAAACAGTTAGAAACACCGATCACACTAGAGGAACTCAAGAAGGCCATAACCGCAATGAAAAGTGGTAAGGCTCCTGGAAGAGACGGTTTCCCATCAGAAATGTACCTTTCTTGTTGGGACATTATTGGCCCCTTATTACTAAATATGATCTTATACTCAGTCAAGGAGGGGAACTTCCATAAAAATGACAATATTGCACTCATAACAGTCCTCCTTAAAAAAGACAAAGACCCCAACGAGTGCGGTAGTTATAGACCTTTAAGCCTCCTCGGAACAGATATCAAACTGTACTCTAAGGTATTAGCCATCAGATTACAAAAGCATATGACGTCTTTAGTTCACCCGGACCAAACTGGCTTCATAGGAGGCCGCCTGATCACTGAGAACATAAGACGTATACTGCACGTACTTGATGCCGACAAGGAGGACACCATACCTAAGGCGATGCTGTCCCTGGATGCTATGAAGGCCTTTGACAGGCTGGAATGGTCGTATCTGTGGGCAGTGCTAGAAAGGATGGGGTTAGGAAAAGGATTCATCGATATGATTAAAGTATTATACAAAGACCCATCGGCCATGATTACAACAGGCACAATCATCTCCGAAATATTTCCGGTATCACGCTCTGCCAGACAGGGTTGTCCTCTTAGTCCCGGACTGTTCAATCTATCATTAGAGCCTTTAGCACAATATATAAGACAATCCCAATCCATAGAACCTATCGTAATCAAGGGCACACAACAAAAAATTTGTTTATATGCGGACGATGTAATATTGTTCATGGAAAACCCCAACACCACATTGCCTCATCTGCTCAAGTTGATTGAGGACTTTGGTGATTTATCGGGATTTAAGATAAATTGGCCGAAGTCGGCTTTCCTTCCACTTAACACCCCTGCAAAAAAAGATACAACCCTCCCAGGACAGATACCGATGGTAAAACATTTCAGATGCTTGGGAGTGGAAATATTCCCTACCATAAGACAAACGGTGAAGCACAACTACACAAAAATCCAAAACAAAATCAAAGACGACCTTGATAGATGGGCAAAACTTAAAAACACAGTACAAGCACGGATATCAATAGTTAAGATGGATGTACTACCTAAAATCAACTTCTTCTGTTCAATGCTACCGTTACCCCCTCCAGAGGGTTACTGGAAAAGATTACACTCCTCCACATACAAATTTATTTGGAATAACAAACCACCACGTATAAAAAGATCCACCGCACAGAGAAATAAAGCAGATGGTGGCATGGCATTTCCAGATTTTTTCCTATATTTTAAGGCGTACTCATTAAGTCCATTGACAACATGGTTTGACTCCCAAGCATTAGCATCCTGGAGAAAAATAGAAGAAAACATAGTAGCCCCACATAGACTGAAGGACATAGCATACACTAAACTACCAATCAAGCACTGTGAACGGAAATTTGGCCCCATAATTACTCATGCGATCCGGATATGGCGTGAATCACAAAAAAAAAATCCTAACCCACAAAAATGGCACAATCATACTCCCTTATTCAATAACAATGCTCTCTTAATTGGAAAACGACCTATAAGATTCCCTATATGGGAAGAGCAAGGCATACACTCATTAGGGGATGTTTTTAACAAACAGGGTTTTTGTAGTGATAAAGAAATACGCAAAAAATGTAATCTCACCAAGTCCACATGGCTTTTTCACAAACAGTTAGAGCTATGTTTGAAGTCTCACGGTGTTCCATTAGACAGACCAATTGAACACCACAGATACCACAAATTCTTCTACGCAAGAGAGACATCGAGAGGTTTTGTTTCAGAATTTTATCATCAATTACTAACGTCCTCGTATGAAACCCTCCAACTTGACTCTGTCTGGAGGAGGGATATACCAGACCTGGAAAATGACTTTGATTGGCAAGGAGCCTGGGCAAATGTCCGACTTACATCAAGGAACCCGGATCATCAACAAATCAATCTTAACTATATTCACAGGACATACTTGACTCCTATAAGACTGTGCCGAATGGGGCTTAAACAAGATTCCAAATGCACCCAATGTACAAATGGGGACGAAGGGACATTTATGCACATGTATTGGGACTGCTCACCAGTTAAGGCATTCTGGAAAGATGTGACCCAACAAATATCAAAACTCGTATCTTGGAATATACCTGTACACCCCTCGGTATTACTATTGAATGATGTTTTTGAGTTTGCAGTGAATCCACAGCTAAAGAGATTGGTTTTATCGGGTATCACAGTAGCCAAAAAGCTGATCGCATCACGCTGGTTTCAACCGGAAAAAATGTGCCGTAAAGTTTGGTTTCTTACATATCTCGATGTAATTTACCATGAAATATCTACAGCAAGAATTCTGGGTCTCAATGAATCCAAAATGTCAATGTGGTTAGAAGTGGTGGAGAGAATAAAAGCTAGCTTATAATGGTAGTGTATGGTTAGGTGCGAGGGATAGTGGAGGTACTTCTCAAGGTGGGGTCCGGGAGGGGGGGGTTCGAGCTGAGCATATGTATGTAGGTTTTTTTTTAGATAACAGGTATTATGGGTATATCTTATATAAGACAACTAACTAAAAGGTGATCTCATTGGATGTGCCCTGACAATTAATGCTTGTATATCTTATCGTGTGTTGTCATGTTTGTTTATATGTTTGTTTAAAAAATAATAAAAAAATAAAATACAATAATTTCCTACCAGTGTCTGTAATCTGATCGTCGTGACAACAGTAACCCGATGATAGTAACCATCATCATCATCATCTTCTTAGTTTTACGTCCTTTTTACCACTAAAGTGAGGTTGGACGGATCAGATTGCAGAAAACCTGTAGCATGTAATCCATTACACTCCGAACCAGAGAGTATACTCCACAGCAGGAGGAATAGCACAGACTGTACTACCAGTCTGACTCACCTGACTAAGAAAAGACGTGAGCTGTGTTTTGTGCGGAGCCGAGTCAGACCCTCTCTTCTCACTGTACGTGATGCCGTGCTCCTTTTACACATCAACATGTAATTCTGAGCTTGTGAAAGGGTGTGAAGCGCAGCTCATTGCTTTTCCATTAGTCACTTCCTTTTTTTTCTCTCAACAGCAGGGAAGTGGGACATGCCAGTAACGAGGCCAACTCCAAATGTTTGATCAAGAGCACGGAGTCAGTTTATTTGAAGCTGCTACGGACAAGTCTGACAAGTGGGCTTCGCTGACAGCAAGATGCCAATCATTTGTATGATTTGGGATTTGTGACAAATGGTAAATGGTTGCATTTATATTGGGCTTTTATCCAAAGCGCTTTACAATTTGTTCCTCACATTTGACCCATTCACACACCGACGGCGGAAGCAAACATGCAAGGTGCCAACCTGCTCATCGGGAGCTGTTAGGGGTTAAGTGTCTTGCTCAAGATTCGGCTCAAACAAGGGACTAAACACGTTTCGCAATTATGCCACAACAATGTGGAACGCCCTACCCAAAGCTGTAAAGGAATGTGAATCACTACCCACCTTCAAAAGCATTCTCATAGAACACCTACGGGAGACTGCAATTCAAAACTGGCCCCTACAAATGTCCTAACCCAGTTGTACAATAAAGACCAAGCATGGCTTTGTCAGTATTCCAATGTACCCAACCCCCCCCCCCCCCCCCCCCCCCGCCACCTCCAATGTACAGCCCCACCCAACCCCACCCCACCTACCCAACCTCCTCCAATGTACAGTTTCTATGTCAAATGTAGGTCAGTATTCCAATGTACAGTGTGTCCCCCCCCTATCCACCCCCCCCCCCCCACCTCCAATGGACAGCCCCACCCCACCTACCCAACCTCCCCCAATGCACAGTTTCTATGTCAAATGTATATACACTCTTTTTCTGGATTTTTTTAGTATCACAAACAGTACTGTATTTGAAAATCTGGTATGTCATAAATGTATAGATGTAGCAGTACTGTCTATCTGTATGTCGTGTGTGTCATATGATTAATTGAAAATGGAGGACCCCGATGGAAACAAGACGAAAGTCTTTCTCAGGTCTGCATCCTCTTAACAATTGTATGTATTGAGCTGTACTGTACTGTACCCATTCTGCAATCTGTTAATAAACTTTTCAATCAATCAATCAAACTTCGACACGCTCGAAATCGAACCGGGAGACCTCCGGATTACCAGGCGACTGCTCTACCTACAGAGCCACTGTCGCCCCCGGTGACAAGTGAATAGGCCCTGGTTAGCCCTTATGCCCATTTGGCCCTTATGTGGAAACCATGAGGTTACTCGGTCCGGACTGAGGCCGGGATAAGACTACAGGATATGTCCATCTTTCACGATGGTCACCATGTCAGATTAGGTGATTACAGTATCAGAGACTCTGGTTGTGTCTTGTGGCGGGAGACAAGGCACATTACCCGTGGTTTTGTCTGGACTCTTACTATTATGGAGTCTAATTATTAGGACTGTTATTCCAGCACATGAAAACGTTGAGGTCTCTATTCATAGGCGATGGAGGGGAAGCTTCCCCAAACAAACAAAAATGTTTGTGCCGTCTCTGGTGATTAATAATTGTGCACGTTATTTTGTTTATTAAAATCTATTTCATGCTGTTTCCATGGTCTTTCTCCAATTGTTGTTACATTGCAACTGTTTTCAGTTTTCAGTAAATCTGAAAATGTTTTAATTAGGTAGGCTGTAGGTTAATAATATGGCTTGGAGTGAGATCATTAGGGAACTAGAGGCAAATAGCTTTTTCGCTCTTGGTTAACGAAGTGCAAACCGTTAACATAGAGAAGATGATTGCGTACGCAGTACACACACAATCTGGAGATTCAAAAACTTTGGAGATGTCCAATGCATGGTGGGATCAGAGTTCTAGACGTTGTTTTCTTCCACTGGAAAGAAATGATGCAATATATATCATCTTATTTATTTATTTTGAAATGCTCATGTCTCTCTTACAACTTCCTATTGGCCTATATACCAAATTCATTTGTTTCTAAATTGGATGATGTAACACATTTTGTTTCCTCATGCACAAGACTGATAGATAAAGGTAGAATCTGTAATTTCATCAAACAGTGACCTCTTGGCAGTGGCGGTTGGAATGCCCCACGGGCCCCGAGGCGAGATTGACAGCTCGGGCCCCCCCCCCCCCCCCCCCCCCCCCCCCCCGATATTTATTGTATTATTAAAAAAAAAAAAAATAAAAAAATCCAACATGAAACAAAACATATCACAATACAATAATAATACGTCAAATGTATATACTCTCTTTTCTGGACTCTTTTCGTATCACAAACAGTACTGTATTTGCAAATCTGGTATGTCATGTATAGATGTAGCACTACTGTCTATCTGTATGTCATTATGTTATAATGAATTGAAAATGGGGGACCCTGATGTAAACAAGACGAAAGTGTTTCTCTGGTCTGCATCCCCTTAACAATTGTATGTATTGAGCTGTACTGTATTGTACCCATTCTGCAATCTGTTAAATAAAGTTTTCATTCATTCACCATGACATGTTTAGGTATTTGGCCAGATCCAGCTTGTCTGTGATGAGAGTGTTTTCTGTCTTTATGATTGACTATCATCATTAGATATTTCAGTTTCGTTATTACAGTAGCTGGCTAACAGTACGTTAGTTGACTAATACCAGAGTCAGAATTGGGTAATATGCCGACTACTGGCAGTGATGCGACCTATGTTACCACATAACTTTTGTCATCTCTGGTACTATGCAGTGCACTATGCAAAACGGCAAAGAGATAGGTAACGTTCGTTAAGTGCCAAATTACCATCATCATGATACACCCTCACATAATTCACAAAGTGTTCACATGCGCCACCCATGTGGTAACCTAGAAATACCATAGATTGTGGCTAGGTGGTAACGTATATGTTTTCTATGATCACTATGAATTGAAAATGGGGGACCCTGATGTAAACAAGACAAACGTCTTTCTCTGGTCTGCATCCCCTTAACGAGCCGTACTGTATTGTACCCATTCTGCAATCTGTTAAATAAAGTTTTCATTCATTCATTCACATTACGTTAGTTAGCATCCAAGCTAGCGTGATAACGTTAGTAGTACTAGGTAGCTTACCTGCAATAATGTTGTCATCGTCCTGGACAGATAAGACTTGTTAAATCATAATATATCCACACTTTGTGCTGGTAAATGTCCCCTTTAGCTGCTCGGCGTCGTCGGATTTTAATACACCACGGTGGTGATGTGGGGGACCCTGATGTAAACAAGACGAAAGTCTTTCTCTGGTCTGCATCCCCTTAACAATTGTATGTATTGAGCTGTACTGTACTGTACCCATTCTGCAATCTGTTAATAAAGTTTTCATTCATTCATGTTTCAGGTGACTTATTATGTTGTGTTTCTCTGATGTCGCGTTCACGTTACGTGGGAAGAAGCGGAAGAACCAGAGGACATCTCGTTGCTACAACTAGGAAGCCTTCACGCATTGACTCGATCAAAACGCCCACATCCATACTTCCGCAATTCGTGACGCGAAGTGGGAGATATCGGGGTCTATAAAAAAGTAGGAATTACAACTAGGAGGCTGACGTGAATGGTTTTTCCCAGTCGGAAGCTGATTCTTCCGATTCTTCCCACGTAACGTGAACGCGACATCAGAGAAAAATATCACCTCCGCGCTGCTTGTGAGATTTACGTGGCTACGTCACAGCCAAGGAAAGGGAGCGCTGGATTTGTGCAAAACGCCCTGTTCCTAAACCACACGCTATCAGTCGTACTCGTACCACAGTACTGGCAAAACGGGAGGAGCCTAGAATCAAAACAAACGCACCAGTCCCAGTTGCCGTTACCACCAGTTGTGTTCGATCCAGTCCCACACGCGAACGGCAACTCCATTCAGTCCCGGGCCTGGGCCCGGGGCCGGAGGGGGGGCCGGGGCCCGGGCCCCCCCTCCCGCCAGACGGTGGGCGGGCCCTAAGGCCGCTGCCTCCCCTGCCGCGCCTATAGCTCCGCCCCTGCCTCTTGGTATTGCACTTTATTCTCTGTGTCTGGTGTGTGGTTGGATAGGGGTTCAGGTTCTGCCGAGGTCTTGTGGAATTCTCAGTAAAGTATAAGTTACTATACAGCTTTAATATGGTATATAGTATACAATATAATATATATATACTACACTATGTATAGCTATATAGTAACTATATATAACTCTGTCATTACTGCACATGGTGCTGACTCACTTGAGTACTTCGTTGGAGTTGCTAGTGCTGCTGGAGCTCTTTTTGTCAGATGGACCGTAGCAGCTTGATTTCAGCAGGGTGTGTGGCCCCTGGTCCAGCATCATAGTGGAGGTCGCCATGGCGATGACAGCCACTGCATCACGGACCCTGGCCTCAATACTGTAGTCCCATTCGTCATACGACACTGAGATGAGGCCTGTGAGGCAGAGAGGGAGAGAGGGGGAGAGAGAGAGAGAGAGAGAGAGAGAGAGAGAGAGAGAGAGAGAGAGAGAGAGAGAGAGAGAGAGAGAGGAGAGAGAGGAGAGAGAGAGAGAGAGAGAGAGAGAGAGAGAGAGAGAGAGAGAGAGAATAGAAGAAGAACAGCCAAAGGGGAAAGACACAGATAGATACAAGTTTGTAGTTTGTAGAGTAGTTTGAAAGGGTCCTACTAATCACCACAAAGTACCAGAAAATACCCCAAAGTACCCCAAAATACCCCAAAGTACCCCAAAATACCCAGAATACCCCAAAGTATACCCCAAAATACCCCAAAGTACCCCAAAATACCCAAAACACCCCAAAGTACCACAAAATACCCCAAAGTACCCCAAAGTATACCCTACCCATACCCTAAGCTAATTTCCCAAAATGTTGGAGTTTTCCTTTAAATATAATTTCTGGGTACTTTTTACACCCCTGTTGTATAGAATGTAGAGACCAGTAGACTGTAGAATGTAGAGACCAGTGGACTGTATAGAATGTAGAGACCAGTAGACTGTAGAATGTAGAGACCAGTGGACTGTATAGAATGTAGAGACCAGTAGACTGTAGAATGTAGAGACCAGTGGACTGTATAGAATGTAGAGACCAGTGGACTGTATAGAATGTAGAGACCAGTGGACTGTATAGAATGTAGAGACCAGTGGACTGTATATAATGACTTCAGTGATGTTTCTCAGGGAAGGTTAATGTGTGATGCAACATAATTAGGGATGCTCGATATTGGCTTTTTTACCGATACCGATATACCGATATTGTCCAACTCTTAATTTCCGATACCGATATCAACCGATATCAACCGATATCAACCGATACCGATATATGCAGGGTTTCCCCCCCCAAAAAATGGAATAATTTCAGGTAATTAACATTACATATCTCTTGTTGTGGAATTAACACAACATTATGCATACTTTTGACAATAAATAAATCAGAATTTGTTCTTACTTGCTTGCCTGGGTAAATAAAGGTTATAGAAATGTAAAAAAAATAATAAAAAAATTTGAAAACCGATACCGATATTTTCCGATATCACATTTTAATGCCGATATCGGCCGATAATATCGGTAGGCCGATAATATCGGACATCCCTAAACATAATGCACAATTCCTCCAGCATTTTAGCCTAGATGCCTGCTACTTGAAGGCACACATTTCCAGTAGGTTACAGAGGGTGTCAAGAGCAATGAAGTATGTACTATGTACTCTTTAGTATAAATGTCCACTTTTTGCAATTCAGCATCAATGTTTATTGTGATCTTGAAAACGTTCTGCCACTATGCACCTACACTGTCCGGCCACGCCCACATCCGCCCATGTATATAAGCGAGGGGTGTGACCATACTTCCGCTCTTCCCTAGTCTTGACCGTCAAAACGGAAGACCAATAGGGGTCCTCAGTGAGTGATAGCACAGCACTCGCTATTACTCATATAACTAGGGTTATAGGATAATCTTCGTTATATAGCGTAATAGCTTACGCTCTGCTCTATTGGACCACAAGAGCGGAGCAGATCGGAGAGCCCGACAAATGCACCCGCTGAGGTCCCCTACAACCATCAGAACATGGGGGAGGGTCCGGGCCCCCCCACCCCCCCTAGTGAGGGGCGGGGGGGGGAACAGGACATCGACTGTGCGAAAGAGGGGACAGCACCCAGAAACTCACAGGGTGAGCAGACAGCGGGACAGAAGGGCCCGCGACTACCCGACCATGCGCCCTGCACGCTACCAGGGAACGTACATGAAAACAAAATGTTACCGCTTCCACACCTCGTGGGGTCGGGGTCGTAAAAACCCTGACGCTGCCCGCGAGGAGTTCCGAGGGGTCGGGATTAAAAAAAAGCGACCTGGCAGGCGAAGCAGTAGCAGCGGGGCACGAAGGGGGTCCCAGCCCCAGGCCACTCAAGGCGGGCTTACCACCGAGTCCGGGGGCCAGGACCCCCAAAAAGGGACCTGGTGAGGTCAACAAGGCTGTGGCATCGAGACCTCTCTAGGTGTTCACTGGTGACACCACCCTCTACACCGCCAGAGTATCGGACAGGGCCTACAACAGGTGAAGGCCCTTCTCCGCCTGGCACGCCGCGAGGACCCCCCGAGGAAGAGGCTCTGAAAACTCCCGGAGGAGGAGGCTCTGTAAGGAGGTTCTCTCTCTGAGGAGGCGGCTCCGCTGAGGGGGGGGGGGGCTCCGAAGAACCTCCTGAGGAGGCTCTGAAACTCCCTGAGGAGGAGGCTCCGAGGCTCTCTGAGGAGGCTTTCCCCCATAATCTCGTGGGGTCAGCTGGCGCACCGGGGAGACAAACACTCCAAAAAGGAGGTTGATCCCTTAATCCAGGCCGATCCAATCCGGTAACAAGAGCAGAGCTCGACCTGCGCCCGGACGACTGTGAACTACACAGGCATGCCTAGAGGGGCTGACTGTAAAAACAGTACCCCGGCGGCCCACCCGCCAAGCGGGGGGGGGGGGGGGGGTGTTCGACGTGCCGTGCACAATGTCATAATCTCGTAAATAATCTCATAAATACTTGACGACGAATCGGGGTCAAGGAGTTCAGCGTCGGCGTTCAGAGAATGAGTTTGACACAATTGGCAGACGTCATAAAACATGCGGGGGCAGAACCTCGAGGAGCCGGGGCCGGATCCAGGCTCCGTCAGAGAGTTGACTCTGCTATCGGCATGCCAAGGAGACAACCATCCCAACAGAAAAGGGTTGCTCCCTTACCCCATAAAAAAAACGGGAAAGTAGAGATAAAAAAAAAACTTCCGGGAACCTGTCCCGAAAAAGGACTCTGACACGGGGTTTATATACAGAGCCTGGGGAAAAAACTTCTAAATTCCGCTCTTTATACGAGAGGGGAAGACGCCAGGTTTATCCCGGAGAGACCTCTTAAAAGACGACGTGAGTGAATAAATTAATGAAAACTTTATTACTTTTTTATACTTTAACAGATTGCAGAATGGGTACAATACAGCACAGCTCAATACACACAACTGTTCTTAAGCTGCAAGGGCTCTAGTTCCGTCAATCATTTGGCGATTTCGAAAATGATTGTGGAGGGTTGTAGCCAGGGGTGCAGTCGTAATATGGGCGGAGGCCAAACGGTATCCTATTATTATGCAAAGTCTAGGCACTTATCACCTAGACTTTGCATAATAATAGGATGCGCGCACTTCGAAGCCCAAATGCCGTTTGACCGCGGTTGCCCAGCACTGCACCACTGGTTGTAGCCAATGAGTGTGGCTTTCCAATGATACCCCATCTGGGGATGTATAAATCAGCGATCTAGGTGAAAAACTAACGAGCAAAAACAGGGAGAGAAAAACCGCAGAATTAATTGAAATCTTTTGTACACAGTTTACGAAAATCACTCCTAATCACTCATTTCTAAATGGATCTTTATGAAATTTGGACATGTACTACATAAGGCTTCAGGCTATGGATAGCTTTTTTAAGCCATACCACCTTCTGGGGAAATACTACCACTGGACCAGGGGTGTAAAGTACTTGAGTAATTGTACTTCGTTACAATACTTAAGTACTGTTTTGGGGGATTTGTACTTTACTCAAGTATTATTAGGTTTGTATAGTTGTACTTTTACTCAATTACATTTCAGAGAAAAAAATATATACTTTTTACTCTTTACATTTAAAATGCAGACCTACAAAGTACAAAGTACAAATCTTGCATGTCCAACTATTTTAATTAGTATATTTGTTTCTCTGGCCGAATTTATTTAAAAACAGCCAATCAAATCCCCATCAATGGAAAATGAACCCGCCCATACCCATGCTGATTTGTCCTTGTGCAAGACTAGAAAGCGGGGATCTTTGATTAAACACCTGCTATCAGAAGAATAGACAGTCAGAAAAAAAGTTTTTACTTTTACTTTTTAGTACTTAAGTACATTTAAAAGTAGAAACTTTTTTACTTTGACTCAAGTGTGTTTTTAGCCAGATACTCTGACTTTTACTTGAGTATGATTTTGAGACGGTACCCATACTTTCACTTAAGTATAATTTCTGGGTACTTTTTACACCCCTGCACTGGACTACTAACTACTACAGAAAAACTTGAGTAACAAGTTTTTCTACAACTCAAGTTCACACCTATGTTACTCTATTTCATTAGCACTAAAAGTAAATTTTCTTTCTGGAATCATAAACTTCAGAATGTCATCTTTCAAAAGAGACCAGGCTCATGCATGTGCTATAAGTATAAAGTATGTTGTTTTGGTTAGCATAAAAAGTATGCAGTCCTCAAAAATGAAAACTAAAATGGCCACTTTTGGGGGCGCAGGTTAAGAGGTTAACAGACCAGAAAAGATGTTCGTATTGTTTGTATCAGGGTCCCCCATTTTCAATTCATAGCGACGTGCCACGCAGACCTCAACTCACGGATACATCTCTCGGGCCAATAAGAAAACGCGAAAGCCTGTGACGTTTTCAATGGCCGGGAACCCCGGTCCCACCCACTAAGTTCGGTGTGGGAAATGGGGAATCCCCCCCCCTCCTACCCATGACAAGCAGGATACGCAACGTTGGGGAAGCTGACAGGACGGAGTCCTACGCACTTGCGTGATGACGCTAAAGCACACGGGAGACTCCGCTTTTAGTGAGAGAGAGGTGCGCTAGTTTTGAGCCACAACCTCCCCGTCCACCGTCAGTATTGTAGAGGACATAACTATATCCAAAAAAGGGGAGGGTTTATCCTCACCCCCCCCTCAACCACCCCTGTGTAAGACAGAGCGCGGCTACCAGCTGTACGGCGTGTTACAAATGAAAGGTACATACAAGCGTATTCGCCACGTTAAGTGACATACCGGCAGAATGAAGAGAGGGACAAAAGCCCTTGGCTACGTGCTAATGTGCAATGCTTTGCAAAGCTAACATAAATAGCAACACCACTCGCGGATTCAGAGTTTAAGTTTTTTCAAAAAACGTGTCACCAGATGAATCGCCTAACTCTCTTCATACAAGAAAAACGCTGCCCGACAATACTTTAGCTGCTTTCAAACAGAAAAGGACAGCAGGTCTTATTGCTTATGTCGTACACATACCCAAAATACAGTGAATAATCACACATCTTGTTACAACAAAAAACCGTCACCTCAAAAGAGGGACCTTTTATTTAACAAGTATTTCGAGGATGGGGGGGGGGATAACAGGGTGTTAAACACACATGACAGCCGGGGAGGGAGAATAGAGCCGGCATCTCCCGCCGAGCGTGGAGCGTCCTCGCTTGCCCCCTCGTGCAGACGGCCCGGGGGGACGGTTCTGAGGTGCAGCTTGCGCTCGCAGGTCCCTACCTTTCCCCCCGGGTGCAGGGTAGCTGGTACCAGGCTGGGGCATGGTGTCGGTCTCTCCCCCTCTGCGGCGAGCCCTCTTGCTGGCACTGGGGGCAGCGGCTGCGCTGGCTGGAGCCTTACGGCGCCGGTCCCTCTGGCGGCTGGTCGTCGCGGTGCCGGACCGGGGAAAGTGTTGAACGAGGACCGACCGCTGCTCCTCCATCTCCTTGCAGGCGGCCGACATCTAGTTTATGGTGGAGCCGAAGAGCCCAGCGTCGGAGAGGGGGGCCAGGAGGAGGGGTATCCTCTGTCGCTCGCCCAGCGATGCCTGCTCTAGCCAGTGTCGCTGAGTCAGGGTGGCCAGAGCGCACATCTTCCCCGCAGCTATGTCCTGTAGCTGGGTTAGGTGCAGGATGGCACCTAACGCCTGTGAGTGGAGGAAGCGCTGCTCCGCGTCCAGGACCTCCTCGCCAGCCATCAGCCCCGACTGGAAGCGCGCTAGCTGCGCGATGTTGGAGGACGCAGCTAGGCTCTGAGTTGAGGCGATGTAGGCCTGGTCGGACCAGGTCGGACTCCCTCCCTCTTGCCGAGAGCAGTCGCATTTTCTTTCCTCTCCCTAGACCTCCAAGGTCACTCCTATCGCCGGCCCTAACTGCCTCCCTGACGGTGTGGATTCTACTCTCTTCAACAGACTTGGCTCCCTACTCAACTACAATGGATCAACTAGTAAGCTGGTCATTTGCAGCAATTGATCGAATTTTCTCTTCAAGGAAGCAAAACGCAGCTGATCCGCTGTGTCCAATCGGGACATATCAAGCGGGCTTTGCGATTGACAGTTGGAATAAATGGCGATCAATATGCCTGTATTCTCTTGAAATTGAGGATGTTGAAGATGTGTACATCATCACAATCCTACTGATCGGCTTGGGAGCGATCGCAATCTGGATCTGGATTTGTACAAGAATAATCGGAAAAAGAGACGAACAAAAGGATGATAACCGTGTGGACAGCTGTGGCCAGACTGGAAGTCTCCCACATGGAACTTATTAAAACCAACATGGAACTTGTTAAACGACTCGCTGTCCATTCATCTGACGAACAGTTGAGAGGTCAAGTCCTGCTGGGGGTCACGCAGGACATTAAGAGCGCGACGGATCGAATTTGAGTCAAGAATGGTGCTTTTAGGGGTCATTGTCTTCTACTGCACCCCCCCCCCCCCCCCACACTCTCAAGTCTGGTGTGAAACTGTGAAATGCCAAGGTCTGCCTGTCTCGCGGCCTCGAAAAAGGGAGTCAGACGAGGTAACAACTGGAATGCGGCGTCTCCCTTCCCAACACCTCACCTCCCCCCTCCAGATCTGGCTCGGCACTCCCCCCCCCCCACCCCCAACCCCCACCCAGACCTCCTCCCCTCCCGTGTTTACGCCGAGCGCTGGAAGAACTGTTTCTGGACGGCTGCCACGTATGCGCGCTGTAGGAGTGGATCCTAAGACTGTCTCCCGACCCCCGCCTGTCCATCCCTCCCTCCCTCCCGCCCACCTGGCGCAACGACACTTTGTTTAACTACTCTGTTGTTGATGCAGCCTGACTATCGCATATGGCGTCTCAGGCATTCTGTAGATGACATGTGTCAACAAATGTACATGTCTGTTTGAATTTATGCTGTGCCATTGTTACTGTAAAAAATTTAATGATTGTGATGTTGTTATTATTATTAATGAGACGATGAGCTGTATGTGTGTGTCGCTGGAATTTCCCCAAGGGGATTAATAAAGGAATATCTTAGGCCAGCTGCCAGGCCGACTTCCCCTTTGGAAGCGGCTTCTTCTTCGGCTCCCACACCATCTCAGGGCAAAGGACGGATGCCATTGGGTTGTCAAGCCGTGGCATGCCGTCCCTCAAACCCTGGACCAAACCCTCCACTTGTGTGAATGGCACGTAGGTGAGGGATAGGCAGACGATGCGGGGCACCACCTGTCCCAGAGACACATAGGCACCCATGGATGGGAAGTAGGGGCAAACAATGCTCGGATCCTTCAGCGGGCGGCGTTGGAAGACATGGCCTATCATGTCGTCGGGAACAGGTGTCGGCAGGGGCGTCAGTAACGGTATCCCATTCGCGCGCGCAGCTGCCGCCATTAGCTCGGGAAAAAGAGCACACAGCTCTCCCTGCGTCCTCTCTTCCGCCTAGCTCACATCCCTTGCGCATTGGTAGCTCAAACCACTTGGAAGGTGGGAGCTGATGCCCGACGCTGAAGAAGGGGCGTCTCATCTCGGAGTTGGTCAATTTAACCCAGTCTCTGAGTACGAGGCTTCCCAATATGAAACCAGAGCCTCCTCTGAAACTCCCTAAGGAGGGGGCTCTGATTCCGCTGGGGCGTCAAAAAAGGAATTCCCCAGGGCGGTCAGGTGGCGTAGCGGAGATTGCGTTCGTCACCAACGCCGGAGACGTTGGATTTGCCTGTTCGAATCCAGCTCCCGGTGTGTCACCAGCTTGGCTGGCCGTTCACACTAATACAATTGGCAGTATTAGAGGGTGGGAAAGCTGGCGGGTGGGTCCGGGTCGTTGTAAACAGCGACTCCTACAGTTCGGTCGGGGCGCCTGCTCAGCGCGGATAGGATCTAAGGGGGGTAGTGTGATCCTTCCACACGTTACACCCTCTCAGTGAGAGTCCGCGCTGCCAGGTGAAAAGAAGCGGTTGATTGGCTAGGAAGCGGTTGATTGTGTCGGAGGAAGCACGTGATAGCCTCCACTCTCCCAGACCGACTGTGGGGGGTAAGTGCGCAGCGACCAGGAAGGGGATTGGGAATTGGCATAACGACTAACATTGGGATGGGAGAAAATCGGAGGAAAAAGGAGGGGGAAAAAGATCAAAAAAATAAAAGGGAATTCCCCCGCCCCCTCCATATAATCCTCAGTCTCCATCGGATGCAATGGAGAGGAAACAGGGGAATCCCTCCTCGGAGCCAGCTGTTCCGCAGTACTGCGTACTCAACACAGCCGCCAGACCACCCGCCCTTGCTGCTCACCGCCGAGTGACGGGAGCGAGCAGAGGCGGAGAGCTTGCGCCGCAAGTCGTCACCCACCAAAGAGACCGTCGGACCAGCCGACTGTCTCCCGGCGGGGACGCTGGAGCCGGAGGGCCATCTCACTGGGGAGGGGCGCTCGACGGCTGCCGGGCGGCGCGCAGAGCTGGGTGAGCTGAGGCTCACCTTCCTGCCACAAATGTGGAGTCAGGGAACCTCCGCGGCGCACGGAGGAGGTCGCAATTGTGAAACGCTGGTGGAGGCCTGAGCGATAATTCCCAGGTCCCGGTGGTGATGTCATTTTCAGTTTTTCCAAAGGAAGACTTTTAAGGAAAAAAAGAAAAGAGACAGCAACACAATTGAAAATTACAAACAATCGAACTATCTTTTCGCTGCGAAGTGTGCATGTAGCCACGGACTTCCGTGAGTGAAAGATAGGGAAGAGCGGAAGTACGGTCACACCCCTTGCTTATATACATGGGCGGATGTGGGCGTGGCCGGACAGGTGTAGGTGCATAGTGGCAGAAAGTTTTCAAGATCACAATAACAATAAGTGATGGCGGCTGGGTGACGCAGCGGACATTGTGCTCGTCACCAACGCAAGAGACAACGGGTTCGACTCCGGCTGTCTGCGTTGCCTCCGGCTTGGGCCAGCCGTCATACTAACTCAATTGGCAGAGTTAGCGGGTGGAAGTCGATGGGTGGTAATCTGGACGTTGTGGACAGCGACTCCTACAGGTCGGTTGGGGACGCCTGCACAGCAGAGACAGGAAATGGCTGGGGTAGTGTGAGCCTCCCACACGTTACACCTCGCCAATGAGAGTCCGCGCTGGCAGGTGAAAAGATGTGACAGGCTGCCTCCTCGTGTATCGGAGGGGACACGTGATGCAAGGCTTCTATCCTCCCTACAACTGGCCAGTGGGGGGCATATGCGAGCAACGTTCAAGACAGGGGAGGGAAGAATTGGCAGAGTGGAATTGGGATGGGAGAAAAATAGAAAAAGAGGAGAAAAAGTGGATACAAAAAAAAAGATCACAATAAGTGATAGGGAATGTTCCAATAGAGCACAGCGTAAGCTATTACGCTATATAACTACATTTCATTGCCAATAAGCAAAAGTAGCTCAAACCTTACTGACTGGGGGTGGGGGAAACTTTAGCCTTTTGGACTATTTATCAGGAAGCAATGGGAACTATTCCTCGCTGATTCCTATGGCATTCTGTCGACACAGACGGTCATACCTGTGGGGAAGACGTCGGGGACATGGTCAGCGTCTCCGGTCACAAGCGAGGGGACGATCCAGGTATATCCGTAGCCCGTGAGGCCTACAGAGTGGGCCACCTCAAAGATGGTGGTGGCCTCCTCCCGCGTGCAGTAGAGGAGGATCACAGGGCTCTGGAGCTTCTTCATCTGGTTCTGGATCTTGGAGTCTCCGTCGTCCACGGACATGTCCAGGAGGAGGACCTCTTCTAGCTCCCAGCCCACAAAGCTGTTCTCTACGGTGCTACGAACCTGGTCGGGAGGGGAGGAGACATATAAGGAAAGGATGCTTTAACCCTTTCACTACCACACTACATAAGGTTAAACCTTTCACTACCAACCGTCTGTAGTGTGGCAGTGAAAGGGTTAACCCTCTGTATTGTTGCAGTGAAAGGGTTAACCCTTTGGTAGTGTGGTAGTGAAAGGGTTAAAGATAGAGGTGTGCACTCTCAACATATCTGTTGATATGGACTTTGTTCCTAACTAAACGCAAACATATGTGTTAACAACGAGCAAGTCATGTTTTAATAACCTGTTAACCTGTAGCCCTATTTTCAGAAATTATGCCGAAAGGTACATGCCTAAGTAAATGGAAGATTGCTCCACTTCTACAAGGTCAATTGGCATGTTCTTGGTATCTAGGGACATCTAGGGACCTGGGGTTATGTAATCCCAGTGTCAGAAATATTGTGTCTGTTACTAGGCTTGAGTAAATTGTAATAAAAAAAGGAGAATATAAATTGTGATTTTATTTTGCATCTGTGCCGGTGAATAACACCATGTTACAATTGCAGCGATAGAGATTTCGCTCACTGAGCTCATTCAGCACTTTCTTGAGATCAAGTGTACACAAAAATCTAAGCAAATTAATAAAGGGAAGATGATTAAACAGAAGGATTTGTAGATACAGTAATAAATTATAATCCATTTTAATTATAAATTCATATTTGACCTTGAACTTGACCTTGACCTTATTATGGCCAACTCATACATATCTGGATAGGGAAAGGCTCCTCTTTTTAATGGCAGTGTTAAATCTGGATTTAGTCATTTCCTTGCGGTTTTACGATAAAATAGATATAATTAGAATTTTTCCGATAAATTCTTATTTTCTGTAAATCTTATAAAACATCAGTGAAAATGAAAATATACACTTTGACTGCTGTTTTGATAGGGATAAGGTCTTTACTCTTGGCTACATTTGAAAAAAAACACAACAACCTCTTAACATCCAAGGGCCCACATGTGGGCCCTCATGAGGATGATTCGCGACTTGCCACTTTGCCGACCTCTAGTGGCTCGGGTGTGCATTTCCTTTAATACAATATATAGATAGATTTTTTGTATTAAAGCCCTATTTGTTGCCTGTCGATTGCCCTTTCAGGTGACAAAATCCGTTCAGCAGTTCTCGAGTTACATGCCAATATGTGAGGCGTGCACTGTTACAAGTGTGCTTCTTCGGCATGGTGAACCCAGGTAGCAGAGTGAATATGATGAGAGATGAGACAGGAGTCGACGTGGTGATGATACAGTGTTTACTTTCACAAGACAGGATACAATACACGACTGACAAACACAGGTAACATTTAACAATGAACCAGCAAGTGCATGCTGGCCCAGAACACTTAAATACAAACACTAATTAGACACAGAGGGTAATTACTAACAGGACACAGGTGTGGTAGACAGAACTAACAGAATACAGAGCACACAGGGGGAACAATAACAATTGTACAAACTGAGACAAACGAGACTAAAACATATTTACAAAACACAGACAGGGGAACACAAAACTAACACAATGGAAACAACAATGACAACATAGACAAAGAACATAACAAATATAAATGGCAGATGAGAATGTTAAGTAGGTGTGTGAGCTGATGCCAGATCTGCCACATCTGGCTCAGCCCACCGGTTGCCAATGTTATGAAGGGTATTGATGGGGGGTTGTGAGTGTCTGAGTCCTGGACCAACCAAACCGGGCGGAGGGTTGCCGGTTGGTCCCACAGGACCGGCGGAAGTGTTACAGTGCACCAAAGTACACATTACCACCCCGACTCCCGGGGCTCTAGCTCTGTCAATCATTTAGCTATCTCGAAAAAGGTTTGACAGGGTTGTAGCCAATGAGTGTGGCTTTCCAATGATACCCCATGATATGATAATTGGGGATCTAATATGGTCTCTATTGATCGATTTATGATTTTAAAAAAAACAGGGTCAATTGGGGGACCTTACAGCTTAATTAACATGCCTTTTTTTTACCAATACATCCAATTTCCATTGTAAGTGTGCTTTGAGATTTTGCCAAGAAGATCAGTGCCAAAAATATATTGAATTAACTTCAATATGCTCCAATTTATGAATCCCATATAAATATACAAGTTAACAACAGCTGTGTTCAGCAGGTCTTAGTGTGTGCACTATTCTTTTCCAGGAAACCACTGGAGTGCCTTGTTGTGAATGATTCACCTTTTGATGGAATTGGAATTTTATGGTTAGAGTCATTAGACCCCCTGCAGCTCCTATCCCACAATGCAATTTGTTATGGTTATTAAGTGTTACAGATAAGTGATATTGTTTTAGGATGAATACATCATTTAGTACTATTTGTTATGATTATTAAGTGTTACAGATAAGTGATATTGTTTTAGGATGAATACATCATTTAGTACTATTGCGTGAGATGGGAATAAATAATTTATCTTGGGAGTTTCTGAAAGCTACACGTGATAGATACTCTCTTAAAAATGCCCTGCAGAGGACAGACAAGTAGTATGTTTGTTTTGTTGTCAAGGGCAGAGAGGATGGTTGTTTCTAGTGGGAATCAGGAGGCAGGACAAAATATTTAGTATACAGTGTGTCCAATTAGTAGGGATGGTCACAGATATATTGTGCATCCCTACCAATAAGAACACGTTTTTTGTTAGATTGAACCAAATACATTTTAGAATCGAAGTTAAACTGTGAATTGCAGACGGTAAGTTGAAAATAGTGTTAGCTATCATCCTTTTAAACTTGTGTAAAATTATATAACAAAAATATGTTGTATATGTATTACTATTTTTTTTTATAATAAGATTACTGTAATTGAGCTTCATGGTATTTACTCCAAAACCATTTGTTTATAGTAATCGCCGATGTAACCATGATGGGTAACATTGAAACCTATCTGTGGTTAAAATTCTTCTAATAAAAGAAAACAAAAGGGCAGTCCAATATTTTCAAAGGTATATTTTGTTTATAAAGCCACTGTGTTCATTTGCATTCATATTTGGGCAGTGTGTCCAAGTGTCTATTGTGTGTCTACTAGTGTCTAAGTTAAATTACTCAAATGTGTGTGTGTGCATGTTTGTGTGTGTGTGTGTGTGTGTGTGTGTGTGTGTGTGTGTGTGTGTGTGTGTGTGTGTGTGTGTGTGTGTGTGTGTGTGAGTGAGTGAGTGAGTGAGTGAGTGAGTGAGTGAGTGAGTGAGTGAGTGAGTGAGTGAGTGAGTGAGTGAGTGAGTGAAATTACTTAAATGTGTGTGTGTGTGTGTGTGTGTGTGTGTGTGTGTGTGTGTGTGTGTGTGTGTGTGCGTGCGTGCGTGCATGTGTGCGTGTGTGTGTGTGCGTGCGTGCGTGCGTGCGTGCATGCGTGCGTGTGTGTGTGTGTGTGTGTTCACCTTATTAACAAAGTCCTGGTAACCAGGGTAGTATGTTGTGACAACAGAAAAGATGTACCAGTCGTACTCCTGCATGATGTTGAGCATAACTGATGCCTGCTGCTCAATGGATGGGCCAAACTGGAAAAACATGGAGTCGTCGTCCTGGAAACCAAAGACAGGGAGCCAATCAGAAAGTGAGTTTAGGGGTCATGCAGTATGAGCTGACAACTGAGATGACAACTGTACCCACTACCCATAAAAAGATTTTGGGCATCAAAGCTTCAGCAGTAATTATTTAGCGAATAATTGAAGCTTAATTTTTCCTGTTCGCAAAGTAGAGCTAGTATTAGTATTAGTAAAGCTATAGGGTAAATGGGTTCGGACAAAATGTTCTTGTCTGAGAAGAACTGATTTTCAAAATGAATGTTGGATTATTATTTCTATAAGCAATTTCTTTGGTTAGATTTTTTGGAGTGGTAAAATATATACAGTTTTTGTATCAATACCATGGCAGCAATTGAAGCCTCGAGACATTGGGGTCAGCCCTCTACAGGATATAGAGAATGTGGAGTTGAGTTAGACGGTGCACTACAGCGTTCTGAGAGGATAACTCTGGTTGACTGTGTGTGTTTGTGTTGACAGGTGGATGTTTGGGTTAAAAGATGGTCTGGAAGTAGGGATGTACCCCTAGAACCCACCTCACCCCTGCCAACTTTGACAACCTAGGATGGCTTAGAGTAGACGACAGAGTACAGCAATTTGCAATGGGCCTGGTCTACAAGATACACTATACGACTAAGGTACCCATGTACATGTCAAAATACTTCCCAAAGGTCAGTGAATACCACGACCACAACACCAGAGGAAGCTCAACAAATCATGTTAAACCCAGATTCGGCTCAAACAAGGGACTAAACACGTTTCGCAATTATGCCACATCAATGTGGAACGCCCTACCCAAAGCTGTAAAGGAATGTGAATCCCTACCCACATTCAAAACCGCTCTCAAAGAGCACCTACGGGAGGCTGCAATTCGAAACTGGTCCCGGTAAATGTCCAAACCCCCCCCCCACCCACCCATCCAACCCCCTCCAATGTACAGTTTCTTCCCCCTCGAATGTATACATTTTCTTTTATGATCTCTGTCTCTTAAACAGTACTTGGTAGCACTTTATAATAACACCCTGTTATATTACATTTATAAGGTATTTGTAGATAATGAACTAATCATGAACAAACCATTTATATACATTCATAGATGATTATTAAATCATTTATAACTACATTTGTATAACATTTACAGATTAGTTCTACATTATTTATAACTCATTATTAACATTGTTTGTACTTGATTTGTTCATCATTAAATAATGTTGTTTAATGTGTAGTAACACATTTGTAGATGCTTTGAAAAATGGATATGAAAAAACAACTATACTGTATCTCCATTTATTTGTCATGTTCAACAAATGATTTGTTAAGACATTCATAAAACATCTATAAATCATTTGCAGATGCTATTGTGTGCCCTAATATAAAGTGAAGCCTATTCATCATTAACAAATGTATAATACAGTTAATTATTTGTTTACTTTTTCATCACATGTTACAAATGTTGTAGACAGCTTTCGGATACACCCTTCTTTGTGACATCAAACAGTGACAGAATTAGGACTAAAGATAAATGCAATTTTATTAACATATAAAATACATGTGCATGACATATAGTGTAACTTGGGGGGCACTAGGACCCAGGAGTACCCTGGCTAGGTATTGAAGAGTATCTAGAGAGGAAGTCTCACGCGAGTGAGACTTGACGTCACGTGTGTTGCCATCTGTTTGAATGGAAGCACGATACATGCAGAACCAAGTTATCCGTGCTGCTCCTGCCCCACGCTTTTAATAAGGTATGAGCAGGTTAAACACCTTTTTTGTTGGTAAATCTATTCCATCATTTCCGACCTACAAACAACTCTTATATGTTGTGTAGACGTACTTGATGTGGTGGGCGCTAACGTTACATTTGTTCCTAATGTGTGCTCAGTATATTGCGGTATGTGATGATGACACGACACAAATAATTATTTGTATTTTCAGACTGTATAGGCGCCGATACAGCCTGAAAATACAAATAATTATTACTCTTGTGTGTCGTGTCATCATCACATACCGCAATATACTGAGCACTGAGCACACATTAGGAACAAATGTAACGTTAGCGCCCACCACATCAAGTACGTCTACACAACATATAAGAGTCTGTATGTTGTGTATGTCATAAATATCATGATGAATTGAAAATGGGGAACACTGATGTAAACAAGACGAAAGTCTTTCTCTGGTCTGCATCCCCTTAACAATTGTGTGTATTGAACCATACTGTATTGTACCCATTCTGCAATCTGTTAATAAAGTTTTCAATCAATCAATCAATCACACTAAAGAATCTGATATGATTTTGTGTAAATTCTGTGAATTTCTCTTCTTTCAGTTACACAGATATCGTGATGTATCGTAGATGAAATTTTGTGCAATATATGAGTATCGTGATATTAGCATTATTGAGGGCCAAATATCAGTAGCATATAGTTAGTCATATCATCCCACCCCTAATATAGAGGGTAAAAAGGGAACAAAGAGCTGTTCTGAAGCTGTCTGCAGATGAATGGCTTGGCCATTGTTTTTTCTATGGCGAGAACGAACAGGTGGCCCCCAAGGCCACACCAGCACGACCCTTCACTAAAGAGGCTGGATACAGGTAGAGGGAAGACAGGCGGGAGAATGTATGGGAGGTAATGTCCTCACTGAAAACTCAATGACTCAGTCGTTCACATCATTAACAAAACTGTCTGTTTGGCTATATAATATTGCTATGTGCTGAATAGCAATCAATTGTTACATTGAAATCACGGAGGAGATAGCGGGGGGAGCAAATTAATGAATGTGGATGCGAGCCTTGGTGTAAGTGGTTGCAGCTACGGCTGTGGGGGTGCTAGAGACATGATCGAATAGATTTGTATGCGCCTGAATCTCCGGAACATGGCGCGACCCATTCCAAATCGATCGGAACATAATCGGCCGAGATAAAGAAAGCGGAAACCTTGACGTCACTTTGCCTTAGCGTCGGAGGCCAAGCAGTCGGCAGGGGCAGAGCAGTCACCCGTGAGAGGGCGCGACGTGACTTATGAGGACAGAGTTGGAGATGGATTATTTATGGAGGCAAGTGACTGTAGGGGACGAAGTAGAGTGGACTCTATGGAGGACGTGTGTCACATCAGGGGACCTCTTGTGTGTCCAGATTGAGATTTGGTGTAGCAGGGGGAGGCATCGGTGCATGTTATGACTATACTTGTTGCTGTCTCACTATGCCATGACCCAGCTGTGTGTGTGTGTGTGTGTGTGTGTGTGTGTGTGTGTGTGTGTGTGTGTGTGTGTGTGTGTGTGTGTGTGTGTGTGTGTGTGTGTGTGTGTGTGTGTGTGTGTGTGTGTGTGTGTGTGTGTGCGTGCGTGCGTGCGTGCGTGCGTGCGTGCGTGCGTGCGTGCGTGCGTGCGTGCGTGCGTGCGTGCGTGCGTGCGTGCGTGTGCGTGTGTGTGTGTGTGTGTGTGTGTGTGTGTGTTCAGTATGTACTTGTATGTCAGGTGACAGTGGCTCAGGAGGTAGAGTGTTTGTCCGGTGGTCGGAACTCGGAAGGTTCCCGGTTCGATTCCTCCCGGGCAGCATGTCGATGTGTCCTTGAGCAAGACACTTCAACCTTGCAAGGTTGCCTCCGCCATTGTGTGTGAGTGAATGGGTGAATGTGAGGAACAGAATTGTAAAGCACTTTGGATAAATAAAAAGGCACCATTTATGCACATGTATGCTATGCACTGTCTATGAGTGAGCGACTGAGCAAGTGAGGAGATGTGAATTTCCACAGTGGGTGTACATGTACAGAATAATAAACTGTACTAATGTGTGTGAATGTGCATTCCTGTTTTCTGTGTCCAAGCAAGCATGCCAGTGTGTGTGTGTGTGTGTGTGTGTGTGTGTGTGTGTGTGTGTGTGTGTGTGTGTGTGTGTGTGTGTGTGTGTGTGTGTGTGTGTGTGTGTGTGTGTGTGTGTGTGTGTGTGTGTGTATCCATCCATGTGTGCAATCGGTCAAACATGTTAGTCACGCAGGAGACTGAGCTCTTCCTGGCTTAGGTCTACTCACTCCACTCAACATCAAAGACACCGTCCCCCCCATCCCCCTCCCTCCAGAGTCACCTCCCCCAAGGGGACAGAGATGTCTTGATCCATTACCTAGTCTCTGCTTTAATGAGGTAATAATAACATTGCTGTGTCAAGGGGGGGATGAGGGTTGTAAGCGTTGGAAAGGCGCAGCGGGGAATGTGGGCTTAGTTCTGACACGTTTACACACAAATACATTCCATTGTTGCGGTGCTGTGACACACCAATGACCTAGCTACAGTAGCTAATTCTAGCATTGTTAGCCATGACAGTGTAATCAAACTAAGATACTGAATATTGACAACGTAAGCTATTTAAATGGGCCCCAAGTCAATTTCCTGTTGCACTGTTTGTTAAATCTGATACACTTGGGCCCAGGCTGTTCCCTAACAATGTAATTTCAAGTAGTGCCAATATGAAAATGGATCAGTTCCTGTCCTGTTCCTAAATTAATGGGAGTATTTTGGTTTGACCCCGGCTCCCCAAGAGTATGCCCCCGCATGTTTTATGACGTCTGCCAATTGTGTCAAACTCTTTTCTCTGAACCCCAACCCAGCGGGATTAATAGATTGGCGGGGTCAGGGTTTGTGGCAAGGTCGGTTTACTGGCGGAGTCAGGGTCCGGGACCTCGACCCTGCGAGGTTGTGACCCCACGAGATGGTGACATTGTGCACGGCATGCCGAACACCCTCCCATCCCCCCCACTCGGCGGGTGGGCCGTCAGGGTACTGTTTTTACAGTCAGCTCCTCTAGGCGCTCCTGTGTAGTTCACAGTCCTCCGGGCGCAGGTCGAGCTTTGCTCTTGTTACCTGTCGGCCTGGGTTAAGGGATCAACCTCCTCTTTTGGAGTATTTGTCTCCCCGGTATGCCAACTGACCCCACAGGGTTATGGGGGAGAGCCTCCTCAGAGAACTTCGGAGCCTCCTCCTCAGGGAGTTTCAGAGCCTCCTCAGGAAGTTCTTCAGAGCCCCCCCCCCCCCCCCCTCAGCGGAGCCTCCTCCTCGGAGAGAGAACCTCCTTACAGAGCCCCCTCCTCCGGGAGTTTTTCAGAGCCTCTTCCTCAGGGGGTCCTCGCGGCGTGCCAGGCGGAGAAGGGCCTTCACCTGTTAATAGGCCCTGTCCAATGCGCTGGCGGTGTAGAGGGTGGTGTCACGAGTAAACGCCTGGAGAGGTCTCGATGCCACGGCCTCGTTGACCTCACCAGGTCCCTTTTGTAAAAGCAGGTCCTGGCCCCTTGCCTCGGCGGTAAGCCTGCCTTGAGTTGCCTGGGGCTGGGACCTCTTTCGCGCCCCGCTGCTACGGCTTCGCCCGCGGGGTCGGGTGTGGAATTTACCGTTGGGGTTTAACAACCCCAACCCCACGAGGTGTGGGAGCGGTAACGCAGGCTTATGTTTTCGCGTACATTCCCTGGTGGCACGCGGGGCGCACGGTCGGGTAGCCGCGGGCCCTTCTGTCCCGCGCTCTGCTCACCCTGTGTGTCTGTTGGGTGCTATCCCCTCTTTCACACAGTCGGTGTCCTGTTCCCACCCACCCCTCACTAGGGGGGGTGGGGGGGCCCGGACCCTCCCCAGTATTCTGATGGTTGTAGGGGACCTCAGAGGGTGCATTTGTCAGGCTCTCCGCCCTGCTCCGCTCCTATGTCCCATAGAGCAGAGCCTATAGCTATCTACAAAATATAACGAAGGTTATCCTATAACCCTAGTTATATGAGTAGATAGCGAGCGCTCTACTCCTCAATCACTGAGGACCCCTGATTGTCTTCCTACCGAAGGTCAAGACTCGGGAAGGTGGAGTACGGCCATGCCCCTCGCTTATATGCATATGGGCGGAAGGGGGCGTGGCCGGACAAGTAAAGGTGCAAGTAGCGGAATTCTTTCAAGGTCACGCTAGGTGACACGGGACATCCCATAAAGCAGAGCGCTCGCTATCTACTCATATAAATAGGGTTATAGGATAACCTTCGTTCTGACTCTGCCCCTGCCCACAACACACGGTACGCTATGTCATTTGATTTGCATTATTTACCTATTCTCATCAATCAATTATCATCAGTTCAAGTTATCATCAATCAATACGTTTAGAATGCATTTTCTTTTGTATTGAGTACAAAAAGGAGGCAGTTACTAGTTTTAAGCGCCAGCACCAGATGAAAACCTTTGACAACAGCTACTGTCCATCTCCACCTGTTGGAGTCAATAAACAAAAGTCCTACAAAGTGTCTCACAATGGTCCTCATTCTCTAACGGACATACGTGAAAGTTACATTCCTTCGTAACTCGATTTACGTATTTATTCAGCATTCTCGAACAGCTTCGTATTGTAAATTCGTTGTAGGATTTATGAACTCGAAAAGGCAGTCGTAAATCGGACGGACCGGTGTGTGCCCGTGTTTTCAACAGCTGTCTGTGGCAGAACTTAGTCCTTGGGGATTCTCATCCTACAGACATCCGCGGAATTAAATAATTATAATGATAATAAATACGACAATATTTGTATCATTAACAATCACGTTTTACATAATAGTCATGACTCAGCGAACCATGTCTGAAAATTAATAAATAAATAGGAACTGAACCCAATTGCGTGGATGTAGCAGTGGCCTAGACTATTAATATTCCATATACCATCTTGTTCGCCATGATATTATTTAATTTTGTTTACATTGCTTATTGTATACATTGTAATACAAAAGTGAAGAAACATTCCAACAAGCGCTTCCATCACCACCGCGGCTCTCTCCTGGCTGTTAGCGAACCTCTCCTGGCTGTTGTTAGCGACCCTCTCCTGGCTGTCCAGCATCTCCTGGACTGTGTTGCCATGGGCACGGGCACGTGTGGCACCACTGGCGGGCGGTCGGGCTGCCCCCCGTCCACCAGCGCTACCCCCTGCTGCCCCGCATCCAACATTTCACTGCTCATCTTGCCTGGACAACAGACCATGTCCGACAGCGATTAATTGCACGGATGTAGGATGAATAAAATTTAATTTGATTTACTTGAGGTTGTCACTATTATTAGATACAGTTTAAAATTTCTCTCAAGAACTAAACACATCACTTCAGTAATATGTCAGAGAATACACGTAGCAGCGCTGGTGGACGGGGGCAGCACATTTGATTAGATTCAAGTAGTACACCGCAGCCCCCCGTCCACCAGCGGTGCCACGCATACCCGAAATGCACAATTACTCAGTAGTATTTATATATTTTATACCCAGTTTAATCACCTGTGCATTGTATGTTACGATTGCACTTTACTGTATACATTTGCACTCTGGTTGGATGTTGTATTGTACTGCAGTATAATGACAATACATTTTAATCTAATCTCATTTTGAGATCAATCGCAAATCGATCCAGATGCAATGCCGAAACCCGGTGTTTTGCACAAGCCTACATCACCTTATAAGGAGCTGGCGGGGCGTGTCTGTATGCAAATTCAGGTGTATGAGAATGCGCTTGCAGTTTAAGAATGAGTGACCTTTTTCATTCATGGGAACTCAGCTGCAAAGATTTCGGCCATTTACGGAGACCGTTTCACGCTTCAGGAATGCATGGATCTTTGTAAATTTGGGTTAGGGTTAGTACGAAATCTTTTGCAAGATATTTACAAAGGTACTTACGAACATGTTTGAGAATGAGGACCATTGTCTGTTAAAACCTAGTAAAGACGGTTACACCTGTAGCATATCGTTGAGCACATTTAATACAACTTCCTACAAACCTACCATTGTATGATAAATGATCAAGCCTGTGTGCCTAGAAATGCTATGAAGAAGGGACGACATTTGAAGTTCGTATTGAGCTCAAATGACAAACAGGCTATTATCTCTTACAAACCGCAATCTGTTGTTCAGCTCAACTGTGTGTTTCCTACTTTGTAATCACCGTACGCTGACCATAAGAGGCCATAGCTATTTCTTTATTTCTTTATTAAAGAAATAGCTATGTCCCGCACGCTAGCAGGGGCCTGGATTGACAAAACAAATGCACCCTGGATTGACAAAGCAAATATGTACACTGTGCCAATGAATAACTGATGTGTGATGGAGACGCTTGGAAAGGCACACCAGCCTCACAGGAAGATGTTCATTAACTTGTAGAAGAAACCTTGCTCCTGACATAAACAAAGTAATGGGAATCTCCAAGGTCTAGTTGAGCTGTGTTGTGGTGAGTTTGTAGTTACACATTTATGTCAGAGAGAGTACATTTGCATGTCAGAGAGGTATGTTTCAGTGTACTGTATATCCAAGGCCCGCTTTACATTCTCCAGTAAATGCACATGATCCTGAAACAGCCCCAGAACCTTAAGTCAGCCTGTGCCTCTGACATCTCCTAATGGACTTTTAACTAAGTCAGGAAAACAGCTTTCATTGGTAAGCCTTTACTGAATGTATTACAAAAATAAATCAGTATAGTAGGCATACATTATGCAAATTTGAATATGTAGTATGAAAATACTTTCCCTAACACTGCTTATAAATATGTTTTATAGTCTACCTACACTGAGCTGCTATTCTTGTCCCAACTTCACCAGGCAGCATACTGCTAGGAGAACTTCCATGATCAGAGTAACGTTATACTCACCTGTTTTTATTGGCGTCCTGGTCGTGTCGTGATTGTTTTTCAAATGTTATTGTAGTTTTTATGACTTTGTGTGTATACTGTATTTTGTATTTCTTTTAGTATTTCTGCTTTTGTATTGTACAGCACTTTGGTACAACTTCAGTTGATTTTAAATGTGCTATATAAATGAAGTTGACCTTGACCTTGACCTTGACCTCATAAAACATAGGTTGAGACAGAAATGCGTTAGGGCTGGCCAACATCCCTGTTTCTCTGTTATCAGATCAACTGTGTCGGGCCTTTTCATATCGTGAATCATGATGTACCATTTTGGTGTTTAAATTACTTGTAAAAAGGATTATACTGTATTAAGTCAGACGTTTCTTAATTTTTTTATGAAAGTTTTGATGTTGTATCACACTTCTTGTTACCATGCAGTAATTATCAAACATGTGATTTTCCTATATATATATAGATAGATAGATATAGGCTAAGGTTACACAGTATATTATTTCCCCATATGTCATACATTTTAAAATTTAAATAAAACCTGGTAACCAATTATCTAAATACAAAGGGGGAAATAATCCTGTTTTTAAAGAAAAGCCAACAAACTATAAAATAATGACACAATAATATCCAAACATTAACTGCAAGGCTATCCATCCATTCCCTCATCCCACTGTCTTCAATCTAAGATTAGTTGTGCCTCTTCACACCTTTAACACACTGACTCTATCTCTCTCTCTCTCTCTCTCTCTCTCTCTCTCTCTCTCTCTCTCTCTCTCTCTCTCTCTCTCTCTCTCTCTCTCTCTCTCTCTCTCTCTCTCTCTCTCTCTCTCTCTCTCTCTCTCTCAACAACCCTCCTAGCCCTGCACACTCACGTCTTACTCTCTTCAACACTCACAGTCGTTTCAGGACGTCATGCTGCTTTCATATCCTCTCCTCACTTACTCATCCTGTACCATTACTCTTATCACTCTTCAGCGAGTGTATCAGTCACATGACGCTTCATACATCGCCCGGATGATGGAAGACATTTAACCATTAATGTTTAACCCATTTTGTACATTCAATCATCATGCACACTTGAAAAAGTCAGAAAAGTGTTTTGGACGACAACTGGGTAGTATGGCCGGTTCACTCTGTTCTCGTCACTCATTGGACATGTTCCCAAAAATATTTCCCTTCATAAAACGTGTAGCAGCCAAACAGGAATACAAAGAGAACATAGACAGCCAACTAAGCAGCAATGACTCAGGTTGCATGTGACAAGGACTACACACAATTACGGTTGGGTAGCGAACTCAGTACTTTTAAGGGTACTGACCAAATTAGCAGAGCGTACTACGGGTATTTCACTACCACCCCTGCAGGACTTATACAATAGGAGGTGCAAATCCAGAGCCTGCAGAATAATGAAGGACCCTCACCACCCCAACAATAGCCTGTTCAAGCTGCTGCAGTCAGGCAAGCGCCTCCGCATATATGCAGCAAGAACAGAGAGACTCAGGCTAAGCTTCTTCCCTCAGGCCATCAGAAAATTGAACACTGATCTCTCCACACACAAGCACACATGAACACACACATGCACACACCACACATTCTATCACACACAAACACACTACAGGTCACTTTAAACACATAAGAAAAGGTAACTTTAAAGGAAAGAAAAAAGGTCACTAAATTATAAATGTTTTAAAACATAACTGGATGTTTTTGTATAGTATAGTTAGGATAGCATAGTGATAGAGTATAACTGTATATTGTATAGTAGTGTACATAGTAGCCAGGAGAAGTCGGGGGAAGCCAGGAGAAGCCAGGAGAAGTCAGGGAAGCCAGGCGAAACCAGTGGAGGCCAGGGGAAGCCAGGGGAAGCCAGGGGAAGCCAGGGAAGCCATAGTCCTATCCAGACTCGACACCAAACTCAGGAACATGGACTCATGCCCAACCTGTGCAGCTGGATTCTGGACTTTCTGTCGGACTAATGCCAGGTGGTGAGGATGGGACCCATGACCAGCTGACTCCAAGACTTTCCCACAGGCAGTCAGATTCATGAACATCATGAACGGCCTGCTACCTGTTAAAGGATTTCCTTGACAAAAGAAATTCTTAGTTGACTAGACTTGATTAGAGTCAAGATTGGTTGACAAATCGATTAGTTGATTTCATTGACACATCTATAAAACAGGCCCCAGAGTACCATGCAACTGACATACTCTCTATAAGCCCCTCCTTCCTGCACCTCCACTCACTCATTCTCTCTCTCTCCCTCTGCCTGATCATCTCTTTCTATGGGCTCAGAATAGAGTAGTACATACTGTAAGTATGAGGGCAAACCTGCCATTCAAAGGGATCATCGTGACACTACTTCCTTCATTCTATCCTGCCCAGATTACAGCTAATCAGCCTCTCTTTCTTCTTTTTTTCATATCCTAATCACCCCTAGTTAATTTCTTTCCTTTATTCACACTGCATTAGTGTCAGTGCTCTCTATCTCTCTCTATCTCTCTCTCTCTCTCTCTCTCTCTCTCTCTCTCTCTCTCTCTCTCTCTCTCTCTCTCTCTCTCTCTCTCTCTCTCTCTCTCTCTCTCTCTCTCTCTCTCTCTCTCTCTCTCTCTCTCTCTCTCTCTCTCTCTCTCAACCAACCCCTTCTTTCTTTTTCCCTCTCTGTCCTCCGTCTTCACATAATGTCCTGCAGTTCCATTCGTTCATATCAGAGAGGTGTTAGTGTCCTGCGGGGCTCAGTGTGTGGCTACCAGAGCAAGCTGCCTAACTGCTGCCTACTGCCTGCTGCCTACTGCCTGCTGCCTGCTGCCTGCTGCCTGCTGCCTGCTGCCTGCTGCCTGCTTCCTGCTTCCTACTGTCTAACTGCTGCCTGCCTGCCTGCTGCCTAACGGCTGCCTACTGCCTGCTGCCTGCTGCCTGCTGCCTGCTTCCTGCTTCCTGCTTCCTACTGCCTGCTTCCTGCTGCCTGCTTCCTGCTACCTACTGCCTGCTTCCTGCTGCCTGCTGCCTGCTTCCTGCTTCTTACTGCCTGCTGCCTGCTCCCTGCTTCCTGCTGCCTGATGCCTGCTGCCTGCTGCCTGCGTCCTGCTTCCTACTGCCTGCTTCCTGCTTCCTGCTCCCTGCTTCCTGCTGCCTGCTCCCTGATTCCTGCTGCCTGCTTCCTGCTGCCTGCTCCCTGATTCCTGCTGCCTGCTCCCTGCTTCCTGCTGCCTCCTGCCTGCTGCCTGCTTCCTGCTTCCTACTGCCTGCTTCCTGCTTCCTGCTCCCTGCTTCCTGCTGCCTGCTTCCTGCTTCCTACTTCCTGCTTCCTGCTTCCTGCTTCCTGCTCCCTGCTTCCTGCTGCCTGCTTCCTGCTGCCTGCTCCCTGATTCCTGCTGCCTGTTTCCTGCTTCCTGCTGCCTGCTCCCTGATTCCTGCTGCCTGCTGCCTGCTTCCTGCTTCCTGCTTCCTGTTTCCTGCTGCCTACCTAATCTTTCCTGTGACAAAATGGCATCCAATGTATTAAAAAAAATCAACCAACGAACTCGATTCTTGTACCGGATCTCCTCTCTGGTAAACAAGAATACCCTGAAGACTCTGGCAGGAGCACTCATTCAAGAGTACTACGACTATGCTTGCACCTCATGGTACCAAAGCACCTCAAAGGCGCTAAAAACAAAATTACAAACATCTCAAAACAAACTGGTCAGACTACTGCTTGACCTTACTCCTAGAACCCACCTCACCCCTGCCCACTTTGACAACCTAGGATGGCTTAGAGTAGACGACAGAGTACAGCAACTTGCAATGGGCCTGGTCTACAAGATACACTACACGACCAAGGTACCCATGTACATGTCAAAATACTTCCCAAAGGTCAGTGAATACCACGATCACAACACCAGAGGGAGCTCCACAAATCATGTTAAATCCAGATTCGGCTCAAACAAGGGACTAAACACGTTTCGCAATTATGCCACATCAATGTGGAACGCCCTACCCAAAGCTGTAAAGGAATGTGAATCAAGTTTCAAGTTTCAAGTTTCAAGTTTCTTTAATAGTTGTCATACAGAAGTACAGAATACTTTTATACAAAATGCTTCTTGCTGTTACGCTCCAGAGACTGTGCTAGACAAGATAAGTATGAAATAACATAGTATAGCATGTAAATTAGAGGTAAAAAATGAGGTCACAGTGTTCAGTATAGACATATGTACAATGTTCGATGCAGAATAGACGTAACTGAGTTACCATATAATATACAATATACTATGCAGTGTACTAATATACAATCCTATATAGTGCAAAGCAGAAATGGGATGAGGTACAATTTAGGTACAATTTACATTAAGGTGTACGAGTTGTAGTGCAAATCCTTTATCAATAAATATAAAGTGTGGAGTGGGTGCTGCAGTGTGTTTGTTTAAAGTGGGTGTGTGCGTGTGGATGTGTGTGCTATGTGCATTTGATGGTTGTTGTGTAGTGTTTATTGTTCGTTGAGCAGCCTGATGGCCTGGGGATAGAAGCTTCTTCTGAGTCTTTCTGTGCTCGCCTTGAGACTCCGGTATCGCTTGCCTGACCGCAGCAGTTCAAAGAGGCAGTTGTTCGGGTGGCTGGAGTCCTTAATGATTCTCTTAGCCTTACCCCTGCACCGCTTGTTGTAAATGTTCTGGAGGGTGGGGAGCCCCCCTCCAATTGTGCGTTCGGCTGAACGTGTCACTCTTTGTAGTCTGCTTCGGTCTTGTGCAGTGCTATTCCCAAACCAGGAGGTGATGTTGCCAGTCAGGATGCTCTCTATTGTACATGAGTAGAAGTTCTTAAGGATCTTCTGACTGACTTGGAACTTCCTTAGGCGCCTGAGGAAGTAGAGGCGTTGTCGTGCCTTCTTCACAACACTGTCAATGTGTGTGGTCCATGTCAAGTCCTCGGATATGTGGGCTCGGAGGTACTTAAAGCTGTTCACTCTCTCAACCGGTGCCCCGTCGATGCTGAGGGGGCTGTAGTCCTTGACCCCCGACCTCCTGAAGTCCACAATCATCTCCTTTGTTTTGCTGACGTTCAGGGAGAGGCTGTTTTCCTGGCACCATCCCGCCAGGACCTTGACCTCATCCAGGTAGGCCCTCTCGTCGTTTGCAGAGATCAGGCCCACAACTACTGTGTCGTCAGTAAATTTGATGATTGTGTTGTTACTCCGCTGAGCCACACAGTCGTGTGTGTACAGGGAGTAGAGGAGGGGACTCAGAACACAGCCCTGGGGGGCCCCTATGTTGAGGGTGATGGATGAGGAGGTGCAGTTGCTTGCTCTCACCACCTGGGGTCTCCCTGTCAGGAAGTCCAAGACCCACTGGCAGAGGTCATAGTTCAAGCCCAGGTCCCTGAGCTTGGCTATGAGTTTGGAGGGGACTATGGTATTGAATGCCGAGCTGTAGTCGATGAATAGCATTCTCACATAGTTCCCCTTCCTCTTGTCCAGGTGTGATGCTGCTGTGTGCAGCACATGGGCTATGGCGTCCTCCGTGGACCTGTTGGTGCGGTATGCAAATTGCAGGGGGTCCAGGTTGATGGGGAGGGAGGAGCAGATGTAGCCCTTTACTAGCTTCTCAAAGCACTTCATGGCTATGGAGGTGAGAGCTACAGGGCGGTAGTCGTTGAGGCAAGCAGGCTTGGATTTTTTGGGTACAGGGATAATAGTGGACTTCTTCAGGCAGGTGGGGATGACAGCCTGTTCTAAGGACAGGTTAAATATGTCAGTGAATACCGGGGCCAGTTGGTCGGCACAGACTTTTAGGACGCAGCCGGGGATGCCGTCCGGTCCTGCTGCCTTCCTGATATTCACTTTTTTAAAGGTCCGCCTCACCTCATGCTCTGTTACCCTGAACACTGAGCCTCCATCAGCAGACCCCCCCCCCCCCCATTGCCGTGGCTTGTGGGCTGATGTTGTTATTACCAGCCTCAAACCTTGCATAGAAGGTGTTGAGGTCATTTGCTAAGGAGATGTCACTGTTCAGTTTGAGGGAGGTGCCTTTGTAGTCTGTCATCGTTTTGAGGCCCTGCCACATAGCTCTGGAGTCAGCCTGTTCAAACTGGAGTTCAATTTGATCCCTGTAGCGCCGTTTTGCCTTTATTACTGTCCTCCTTACGTTGTATCGCGCCACCTTGTGGTCATTCATGTTGCCTGCCACCAGGCCGTCGTTGTATGCTGTGGTGCGCGCTTTCAGAGCTTCACGGACGGATTTGTCTACCCAGGGTTTTTGATTTGGGTAAACTTTAATTGTGGTATTGGGGATTGTTTCTTCCACCAAAGTACGAACAAAGTCCAGCACTGTCTCCGTGTAGTCATTAATGTTATCTGTGTCACGGAACACGCTCCAGTCTGTGCACTCAAGCGCAGCTTGGAGCGTCTCCTCTGAATCACTACCCACTTTCAAAACCACTCTCAAAGAACACCTATGGGAGACTGCAATTCGAAACTGGCCCCTGTAAATGTCCTAACCCAACCCCCTCCAATGTACAGTAAATTACTTAGTATGGTTTTGTCAATATTCCAATGTACAGTTTTGCTTGTACAGTTGTACAGTGTGTGTCCCCCCCCAACCCCTCCCTCAACTGCTGCCTGCTTGCTGCCTACTGCCTGTCTGCCTAACTGCTGCCTGCTTGCTGCCTACTACCTGCCTAACTGCTGCCTGCTTGCTGCCTACTACCTGCCTAACTGCTGCCTGCTTGCTGCCTAACTGCTGCCTACTGGTCTGCCTAACTGCTGCCTGCTTGCTGCCTACTGGTCTGCCTAACTGCTGCCTGCTTGCTCCCTACTACCTGCCTGCTTGCTGCCTACTATCTGCCTGCTTGCTGCCTACTGGTCTGCCTAACTGCTGCCTGCTTGCTGCCTACTACCTGCCTGCTTGCTGCCTACTATCTGCCTGCTTGCTGCCTACTACCTGCCTAACTGCTGCCTACTACCTGCCTGCCTGCTGCCTACTACCTGCCTAACTGCTGCCTACTACCTGCCTAACTGCTGCCTACTACCTGCCTGCCTGCTGCCTACTACCTGCCTGCCTGCTGCCTACTACCTGCCTGCCTGCTGCCTACTACCTGCCTGCCTGCTGCCTACTACCTGCCTGCCTGCTGCCTACTACCTGCCTGCCTGCTGCCTACTACCTGCCTAACTGCTGCCTACTATCTGCCTGCTTGCTGCCTACTACCTGCCTGCCTGCTGCCTACTACCTGCCTGCCTGCTGCCTACTACCTGCCTGCCTGCTGCCTACTACCTGCCTGCCTGCTGCCTACTACCTGCCTAACTGCTGCCTACTACCTGCCTAACTGCTGCCTACTACCTGCCTGCCTGCTGCCTACTACCTGCCTGCCTGCTGCCTATTACCTGCCTGCCTGCTGCCTACTACCTGCCTAACTGCTGCCTACTACCTGCCTGCCTGCTGCCTACTACCTGCCTAACTGCTGCCTACTACCTGCCTAACTGCTGCCTACTACCTGCCTGCCTGCTGCCTACTACCTGCCTAACTGCTGCCTACTACCTGCCTAACTGCTGCCTACTACCTGCCTGCCTGCTGCCTACTACCTGCCTAACTGCTGCCTACTACCTGCCTGCCTGCTGCCTACTACCTGCCTAACTGCTGCCTACTACCTGCCTGCCTGCTGCCTACTACCTGCCTAACTGCTGCCTACTACCTGCCTGCCTGCTGCCTACTACCTGCCTGCCTGCTGCCTACTACCTGCCTGCCTGCTGCCTACTACCTGCCTGCCTGCTGTCTACTACCTGCCTAACTGCTGCCTACTACCTGCCTAACTGCTGCCTACTACCTGCCTGCCTGCTGCCTACTGCCTGCCTGCCTGATGCCTACTACCTGCCTGCCTGCTGTCTACTGCCTGCCTAACTGCTGCCTACTACCTGCCTAACTGCTGCCTACTACCTGCCTAACTGCTGCCTACTACCTGCCTGCCTGCTGTCTACTGCCTGCCTGCCTGATGCCTACTACCTGCCTAACTGCTGCATACTACCTGCCTGCCTGCTGCCTACTACCTGCCTAACTGCTGCCTACTACCTGCCTGCCTGCTGCCTACTACCTGCCTGCCTGCTGCCTACTGCCTGCCTGCCTGCTGCCTACTACCTGCCTAACTGCTGCCTACTACCTGCCTGCCTGCTGCCTACTGCCTGCCTGCCTGATGCCTACTACCTGCCTAACTGCTGCCTACTACCTGCCTGCCTGCTGCCTACTACCTGCCTGCCTGCTGCCTACTACCTGCCTGCCTGCTGCCTACTACCTGCCTGCCTGCTGCCTACTACCTGCCTGCCTGCTGCCTACTACCTGCCTGCCTGCTGCCTACTACCTGCCTGCCTGCTGCCTACTACCTGCCTGCCTGCTGCCTACTACCTGCCTGCCTGCTGCCTACTACCTGCCTGCCTGCTGCCTACTACCTGCCTGCCTGCTGCCTACTGCCTGCCTGCCTGATGCCTACTACCTGCCTAACTGCTGCCTACTACCTGCCTGCCTGCTGCCTACTGCCTGCCTGCCTGCTGCCTACTACCTGCCTAACTGCTGCCTACTACCTGCCTGCCTGCTGCCTACTGCCTGCCTGCCTGATGCCTACTACCTGCCTGCCTGCTGCCTACTACCTGCCTAACTGCTGCCTACTACCTGCCTGCCTGCTGCATACTAACTGCCTAACTGCTGCCTACTACCTGCCTGCCTGCTGCCTACTGCCTGCCTGCCTGATGTCTACTACCTGCCTAACTGCTGCCTACTACCTGCCTGCCTGCTGCCTACTACCTGCCTAACTGCTGCCTAACTGCTGCCTAATGAATGAGTGCCTAACGGCTGCCTGCCTGCTGCCTGCCTGTCCTCTTGCATGAAAGCCACCCAGCCATGATAAGCTGCTTTTTAAATGTACAGTATGCTCACATTTGGTTAGACAGTGTTAAAACAGGGCTGATAGGACTGCCCCTCAGGGCTGATAGGACTGCCCCTCAGGGCTGATAGGACTGGCCCTCAGAAGGGTGCACAGGTTTGCCTCTGGTTTGTTAGGTGAAGCCCTTCTTCCTAACGTTAAGAACTGTCTTATTGTTGAGTGTGTCTCTTGCATTCAACTATCTAGTCCTCGACTCATCACTCATCTACTTTACTGTATAGTGGTGGTGCGGTGCCACTTCTGCACAGCCGGTACTGTTGGGAGGCGCTGAAGTGAATCACAGGGAGGCATTACTCACCCTGTGTACAGATATGCCACTAGCCAGCTAGCTTAGTAAAACCCCACTATCTCATTCCAACTCCCTGAGGTACTGTAGTAGCCTCTCATTGATACGGTGACTCCACACCCTCGGCCGACCTCAGAGGAGCCTCAATGGATAGATGCATCCCATATATATATATTAGAAATGCATACGTTATGTTAATGCAAACACTCATCTAGGCAAATAAAATACATACTTTATTTTTTTCTTGCAAATTGATCCCTGAGGTGTTCCTTTCTCTCTCTCCGTCTCACGTATTTGAACGAGATGTGTTTTGGAATGCGAGCGGGTGTCAGGGTTGTTGCATGATTTAAACCTATTAAGACCAGCGAGTGTTTGGCGCGCTTGATTTAGCTCAGATTGTCACAGTACCTCTCTGGCGCGTATCGAGTGTGGAGCTCGCAGCTGCGGCTGCTGCGTCAGTGTGCTGTTACTGTACGTGTGCTGAGGGGAGCTGGCATGAAGCAGGAGGCTGAAAGGATTTGGCAACTCATCTCCATGTCATGCCAATGAAAGCCTGTCTCCAATTATATTTGCACAGGAAGAGCGACATATCAGCCCACCGCTCAACAAGCGCTGGTGGGAGAGGATTGGAGGGGGGAGAGAGAGAGAGAGAGAGAGAGAGAGAGAGAGAGAGAGAGAGAGAGAGAGAGAGAGAGAGAGAGAGAGAGAGAGAGAGAGAGAGAGAGAGAGATAGAGGGGGAGGGAAGGAGGGAGGGAGGGAGAGAGAGAGAGGGAGGGGGGAGGGAGAGAGATAGAGTTAGAGAATAAGAGTGAGAGAGGGGGTGGTGGTTTAGGCTGAGAAAGAGAAGTCTCGCTTGAGAAAACAGGCAAAACCTAAGAACTCAGAGTGAAGGGCTCATAAATACACACACAGTGGCTATGTATGCATCTTTCCTTCCAACACCTTTTCCACTTCATCACACTCGTCTTTCTCCACCTTTCATCTTCCTCCCTCTGTCTATCTTTACTCCACACATTCAAGGCTATCTCTCTCCTTCTCTAACCCCCCCCCCCACTCTCTCTTTCTCTCTCTATGATGGGCTGCCATTGTCAATCTTGTTCAGTTTAAGCCCATCATGCTTCATCATCATATTTCATTGCTAATCAAACACACACAGTGTTCATTAATCTCATATTGGTTGTTTAATTAGCAGTGACCCTGTTTCCGTGCTCTTCCAGCTTCTTTTTTAAAGATCCAACAGTGTTTTGATTGAATTACTTTGCTATTTTTGTAGAGGAAATTATTGCAGAAGTGCTCGACAATGATTGGCTCCTGGGGCAGCCAATGGAATGATGGCAGCCCTATTGCATTATATAAAAAAAAATCCTTTTGGGGGGAAGATGGAATGGATTGGGACTGGGTATATAATACGGGTTGCAGTGACTTATATATCATGTAAAAAAAAGATTATAACAACAACACACAATTAATGTGAATATGCAAATGGCTTAGTATATATTTGAAAAATGTTGCACATGCACACCACAAGCGTGGACACACACACACGCACGCACGCATGCACGCACGCACGCACACACACACACACACACACACACACACACACACACACACACACACACACACACACACACACACACACACACACACACACACACACACACACACACACACACACACACACACACACACACACACACACACACACACACACACACACACACACAGAGACACACACACACACACAGGCTTCAAACATAGCCACCTACATCTGGAGGTGGTAGAACAAATAACATTATACCAGTTTCCACTAAGAAGCCTATTTCGGCTCATGCAGAAAATATCTGAGTCAGGATGATCAACATGTAGCAGCTGGAAAATGAACGTGTTCCCAAATTAGACTAGAAAAAATACTTCTGTGATTGTGTTTCCAAATCTTCCCATGTTTCTGCAATGTAAGGCACACTGAAATACATATCTTACGTACAACTCACAGCCTAAAAATGCATACATTTATTACACAAAATGAACACAAAATGTGCCTGTGGTCACAAGAATAATTTGGGTCCAATGGTGAATACGTTTGATGCCGATTGGACTACAGCAGGGGTGGCCAACCCGCGGCTCTTTGCCCGCCAATGTGTGGCTCCTCCCTCCATTAAAAAAAAGGAAAACACATATTTTCTTTTTCTTTTATCTTTTTTTTTTGTCACTCATTCCATAAGACGTAGAATAAACATTTACAGATATATTTTTTTTTAAATGGTTCATTTGCATGTTCTTGGTATCTGATTCTAGGGACATCTATGGATCTCAGGGAATGTATTCCCAGTGTCAGAAATAGTGTGTATGTTAGTAAATTGTAATGAACCAAAGGGAATATCAATTCAATTATATATATATTTTTTTGTATCTTTGACTGTGAATAACACCATGCTAAAATTGACTAGACCTGAAAAATCTAAGCAAATTAATAAATGGAAGATGATTAAACAGAAGGTTTTGTAGATACAGTACTGAATTCTGCCATCCGGACACATGCAATTTGAAATATGATTATAGAATATCAGGCCTATAAATACCTTATTATGGCCAAGTCGCACATCTTTTTTTTTTGTATCCACTTTTTCTCCCATTTTTCTATTTTTCTCCCATCCCAATTTTCATATCGTCCAATTCAACCCTCCCCTGTCTTCGAACGTTGTTTCTTGCCTCCCACAAGCCGGCTGCAATGTGGACTAAGTCATACATAGCACGAGTCCCCTCTGATACTCGAGGTAACAGCCGTCGCATCTTTTCACCTGCGCGGCTCGATCTTTCAGCGTCGGGGGTCTGGGCTTTGGAGGGGCCCCGCCCCCGTCGCTTCTTGATTCTACTGCGCAGGCGCACCAATCGACCTGTAGGAGTCGCTGTCCACAACGCGTGTGGCTTTTTCCAAATCCAACAGTGCAAAAATGCGGAAGCATTCGTCACCGCACGCCACTACGGTAAAGCGCCTTTCTTTTCAGGCCCGCTTTGGGAGCTGTCGCGCGGAAATAGGCTGTCTATTGCCATTCTCTTTGACAAACTCTAACCTTAACCAGCTCCAAAGGATAACTCCACTTTTTTTTTAAATTAGCTTATTTAACATCTTCCCTGGAGTTAGACAAGAAGATGCATACCTTTTTTGTCTCTGTGCGTGCATTTTAGCTTTGGGAATAGACGCTCCGTTAGCATAGCTTAGCTTCATCACTGGAAGTGGGGGAGGACAGTAGCCTTACAGTGCCTTACAGTGTATTGCAAGGTCTGACATTGACCAAACTTGATATGCATGACCTTGGTGGGCTCTAGGTCAACTCCTGAAAAGGGGGTCAATGTCAGACTTTGCAATCAAAAGTTAGGGGGCTAATAACCCTTGCCATAATTTCAGTGCGCCCCTAACTTTTGATTGCAAGGTCTGACATTGACCCCCTTTTCAGGAGTTGACCTAGAGCCCACCAAGGTCATGCATATCAAGTTTGGTCAATGTCAGACCTTGCAATACACTGTAAGGCACTGTAAGGCTACTGTCCTCCCCCACTTCCAGTGATGAAGCTAAGCTATGCTAACGGAGCGTCTATTCCCAAAGCTAAAATGCATGCACAGAGACAAAAAAGGTATGCATCTTCTTGTCTAACTCCAGGGAAGATGTTAAATAAGCTAATTTAAAAAAAAAGTGGAGTTATCCTTTAACAGCGCCTAAACTTAACCGTTCTAACCTTAACCACCTCCGAAACAATGCCTAACCTTAACCTTAACCATGCCTAACCTTAACCATAGAAAGAATATTGCCATTCTCTTTGACAAACTCTAACCTTAACCAGCTCCTTAACAGCGCCTAAACTTAACCGTTCTAACCTTAACCAACTCCGAAACAATGCCTAACCTTAACCTTAACCTTAACCATGCCTAACCTTAACCGGCGAAAGAATACACGTTAAAAAAAAATCACGTTAAAAAAAATATATTTGACGGGATTCGAACTCACCAGCAACTAGCTGTAGGATCCACAGCCATGGCATCTTGCCAATTGAGCTATTTCTGGATACTGAATTTGGGGCGGTGACTTATATATATTGTTAAGGCGGGATCTCATGCGCATGCGCGAGCACCTCGCGAGCACGCCGGCGCACGCACGCACCTGAGCGAGCACGCCGCCGCTGGGCGCTGCGTGAAGGAAAATGAAAGGCGCATTACCGCACGCCACTACGGTACCTCCGGTGACGAATGCGGAAGCATTTTTGCACAGTTGGATTTGGAAAAAGCAAAAGGCGTCCACAACGCCCGATCCCCACCCTTCAGTTTCCCTCCCCGTAATACGGCCAATGTGTATTACTGTGGACGACCAGCTAAACTGAAAGCAATGTGGAGAGCGGGGCTCGAACAGGAGGGTGGGACCTATAAACACATGAAGGGTGCCGTGACTGAAAAAAAGGTTGAGAAATGCTGGTATATATGGTGTGGCTCTTTGTGGTACCACAGTAATTGTTATGGTTTGTAACCGACCCCAATCGCACAACACAAGACAGGTATGAGAGTAAGCCAAAACAGGGCAAAATATTTATTATTGAACAAAAGGCGGCACAGTCCCTTTAAGGGAAAACACAAAAACACTGGAGTCAAAGAAAATAGGGAAAATGCGGCACTGTGCCTTTAAGAGGCGAACAGGCTAAGGGACTAAGGCTAAGGGACAGGGCCAGGGCAAAATGTCAAGGACCAGGACCAGGGGCACTGGAGAGGGGGACAGGGACAAAGGCCCGGAAAGGCGGGCTGGAGACAGGGACAGAGAACAGGGTTAAGGCCTTGGACAGGGCGAGGGCCAGAGCTGCTTACAGGGATGACAGGGTTCCGACGGCGGAGGCCTGGCACGGAGACCTCGGATGCTGCAGACGCGCAGCGCAGAACACAGGGGTCCCAGGGGACCGGGGCGAAGAGACGCATCCTCCCGTGGAACTAGGAAGCGATGCGCGCCGGCTTGACGTCTGGAGTGGGAGCGCGCCGGCTTGACGTCTGGAGTGGGAGCGCGCCGGCTTGAAGTCTGGAGTGGGAACACCACTCCAGGCCTGGCACGGAGATCCCCCTCGGATGCTGCAGACGGGCAGCGCAGAACACAGGGGTCCCAGGGGACCGGGGCCAAGAGGCGCATCCTCCCGTGGAAATAGGAAGCGATGCGCGCCGGCTTGACGTCTGGAGTGGGAACACTGGAAAACCTCCCGTAGAGAATTAGAGAGCGTAGACGGCGTCCCACTCCAGGCAAACGGCGACAGGTGGTGAAGTACAGGGGTGGCACAACGTCTCACGCCGGAGACGCGGCAGTAGATTGTAGTAACAAGAACGACCCGACCAGGACTGGAGGGAGGTCCAGGTATTTAAAGCCCTCTGGGGCGCTAATCATAAACTATGACAGCTGCGAAAGGTAGTCCAAGGGTGGGGGCTGGTGAAGAGTAGAGGAGAGTAAAACATCGCAAGGGTGGGGGCTGTTGAGGAGAGTAGACAGGGAAAGTCCAAAGGTGGGGTCTGGTGAGGTGAGGAGACAGGGAATAAAGGTCCAGGGAACAGGCGAATCCTCACAGTAATCTTTGTGGCTCTTTCTCTGACTGGTTGGCCACCCCTGGACTACAGCTTTCATTGAAACCAGATCTAATTGGACTTCATCTTTCGTTGAAACCAGATCAAATTGGACTACAGCTTTCATTGAAACCAGATCTAATTGGACTACAGCTTTCGTTGAAATCAGATCGAATTGGACTACAGCTTTTGTTGAAACCACATCTAATTGGACTACAGCTTTCGTTGAAATCAGATCGAATTGGACTACAGCTTTTGTTGAAACCACATCTAATTGGACTACAGCTTTTGTTGAAAACAAATCTGATTGGACTACAGCTTTCATTGAAACCAGATCTGATTGGACTACAGCTTTCGTTGAAATCAGATCTAATTGGACTACAGCTTTTGTTGAAACCAGATCTGAAAGCCCTATTCTTTCCTCATTGACCATATTTACACAGTGGCCATTTTGCCCTTATGTCATGCTTTGGTGGAAAGGAACCCAACCTGAGCATGACATAAGAGCAAAATGGCCGGCCCTATGAATACGGTTAATGGGCCTAAACAGAGCCTGAGCCGCCCCTCTACCATCAGGAGTCTAAATTAGACGACTTCATTATCGTATTCCAAACAACTTCCACCCTGCTTTCCATTCTACACATGACTAGCCACTGAAACTTCTTAATCATCAACTGAATGTCTAATTAGAACAAATTAATCACTTAGTAGTTCACACACACACACACACACACACACACACACACACACACACACACACACACACACACACACACACACACACACACACACACACACACACACACACACATGACATACATAAATGTATATACACTCCTTTTCTGGACACTTTTGTATCACAAACAGTACTGTATTTGCAAATCTGATATGTCATAAATGTATAGATGTAGCAGTACTGTCTATCTGTATGTCATGTATGTCATATATGTTATGATGAATTGAAAATGGGGGACCCTGATGTAAACAAGTCGAAAGTCTTTCTCTGGTCTGCATCCCCTTAACAATTGTATGTATTGAGCTGTACTGTACTGTACCCATTCTGCAATCTGTTAATAAACTTTTCAATCAATCAATCACACACACACACACACACACACACACACACACACACACACGCAGTGGCGGACTCAGGCTGTTTGAAGGGCAGGGGCGAAAAGAAAAAAAGGGCACCTACTGCACAACATGGGACCCCATCAGTGAGCAAAAAGATATGATGCGTCATGTATGGTGAAATAGTCTTCATCCTTGATTAAGATTAACATTAGAATAACATAGACAATCCAGATTAATAGTATAACCACACCTCTATGATAAAAACACACAGGGAACAATAGACCTTTCAAATGTTTATTTCACCTCATTGTCATGGTGTTTGAAAAGTAGATTTATCATGGTGTTTGAAAAGTAGATTATCATGGTGTTTGAAGGCCTAAACCCATAGGCGGCGGGTATATAAGGCCAGGCTAGGCTATGCCTACCCAAAATATTATGCTGGGAATTTTGAAATGTATATGTAGAAGGGTGGATTATCCCTGCTTATGGGAGTAGTAGTACACAGCCACCTGGTAGCAGGATACTATAGAATTGGATCTATATGTACCCCCGTCTTTGGCCCGGAACGTCGTTCTGGAGGGCGTGCAGCAGGAGTGGATGGGGCCCAGGATTTACTAACCTGGGGGATGGTACTCTGGTCTCCCTCGCCTTCCAAGGCGGTCAGCAGTAGCTCCCCACACACTCTCACTTCCCCCAGTACCTCCGACAGCCCTCCCACACCCGGTGACTGTCAGTTCAATAGTGTTATTGGGCTTCCCTTTAAGCAGTACCCTTCCTTGACCACCTGTATAGACCCTTTAATTAATGTGCTGCGAATGGGGTGGAAGGGTTAAATAGTTATACCAGTCACAAGTATTTACCCAGGGGTTAGGTTAGCATATATGGAAGAAACAGACACACACACAGTGCTCCCAATTCTGTCTACTTTATATGAAACCTGGTCAGTTTATCAGTTACAAGTTGTACTTCAGATTATTCAGATAGCACGTATTCATAAACGGCACCGGGTGCTCTCACTGGTAATGTAGGGGAACACTATTCCCATCATAGGCACCGCATGCTCAATACATTAATAATAACCCCGCTTAGATTAGGGGAGACCCAGGCACAAAGTAGATGATTCATTGGGAATTCAAATAACAATAATAATAATAATAATACAAAAATACAAAAGAAACCAAGTAAATGTGGGCCCACGTTACCAAATAAAACCTACACTAAAGCCGGCTTATATTGTTTGGGGTACCCCTTAGACACTGGTCGTTAGCGTTCGCTTGAATGGACATTGCTGTGGGCACACGAGGTACCGTTCGTACTTAGCCAAGATGGCGGACCCACTCCTATCACCTCTCGTCCAGGTGACAAGATGGTGTCGGGCGATCCCGCGAGTACAGCCAGCGGGCTAGGGTGAACAGCATGGGCAGTGGTGAACTGGAGGAGCGTGCTGTGGTGGCGACCTCTGCTGGTGGGAAGAGACGTCCTCTGCGGCGTCAGGGAGACGTCCACTGCGGCTGTTGTTTGATGCTGGCGCGCGAGCTAATACTGTTTGGCTACCCTAAACACAGCTAAACTGCGGGTCTGAGTGCACCCTCCTGCTATCGGTTGTACTACTAACGCAACGTGGCTGACTGTACCACCGGTCTTCAGCGCCGCGCGCCCGGTAGTCTACTGGAGTCAGATGGAGCCGTTAGCAGCATGCTAATACACCACACACTTACTACTATAACCCGTTAACTATGGACGTTAGTCCTTCGTTCTGTATCGCTTACTCACACACTATCGCTGGTACTTCTAGGATAACACGTCAACTAGCAAGTACTTCTTATCACCTGTCGCTCTCCAACGGGGCTCTTCAACATCACTCCTTCAACGGGGCTCTTCCTGAGCACACGCCCGCTGCGACTGTTCATGGTCGAGTTCACTGCCGAAGAGAGCTTCCTGGTGCTCCGGCTCCCAGGTAATCCTCTCTTCCTCGTTGCTTCCCTCTCTCCTCCGCTCCACCTGCCACCACTGCCCCCTGCTGGCAACCGCAACTGATCCCACTATAGGACCACTTCAGCACGGGAGAAAGATGCTTCAATGTTATTGTTAGTGATCCATAATGAAGCCGGAGAAGAGTAGCACCTCACCTCGTTATTAGACCGGGGCGAGATATCAAAAGGAACACTGTTTATCACACTTTATACACACACAGGGAAAGTAACAGTTAGTCAGCACTTCTGAATACTTAGCAGAATATTCAGGATGCTACATATATATAATGTGCGCAAGGCTGCTGGCTATTGTGTGTGTCTTGTGCTGCAGCCTGCTGGCCGAGGTGTCAACGACGAAGGTGTCAATCTGTGGCAGCGTTTAACATTCCAGGTACAGGCAGTAACCAATCACGCATAGGCTCAGGTTAAATAATGTAGCCAATCACATCATTCACATGATCATCCTGATCCCGCAGGCCGAGTAAAGCAAACATCTGCGTTCCGAATTTCAAAAAGCTAAATGGATATACGGTATTTTTCCAAGGCATATAAACAAAGTAATTTAGGCTGCGGTTACACACAGGGCTATTTCGTTTCGTTTTCAGGGTCAGTTTTCGCTTCCTGAACGCAACGTAATGGCAGGCAAGTTAGACATTGGTTTTGCCTCCTGAGCACAGTGATGTAGTACAATGCCAAAGCAGTAGGTGGCAGTAGGTGGCGAACATGAAGGCAATTTTCAACCAATCAGAAGTTGAATGTGCCAATACACTTCATGCAAAAAAACAACAAACCACCATCTTTAAATGCCTCGCGTGAGCCATTTAGCCAATGTAGCATTTATTTTTCAGCAAAGAAAGTGCAATAAAAGTGCAATAAACAAAACGGATACATTCACTGTGTGTTCTGCCTCATTTGTTGATGAAACAAAACTAACATCAACACAATTGACCACCAAGAGTGGATAGTTTAGTCTCACAAAAAGATCGCCGATGTTGTTAACTACATGCTAACGTGAATGGAATATGCCAGTACAACAGTATAGCATTGTGGCTAGCAGCTAACGTTAGCTCACGTTAGCCAGCCAGCACCAAACTGATGATATCAGGAGCTATCAGTAGCTAGATAACATTAGACAATGCCTTGTGTATTAAACAAAGGTGAATAGATGACTGGGCCATTTTGTTTAATGCTTGTTAAGATTGAAAGAGGAGCTCTGAGCTAACAGGGTCTGGTAGCTAGGTAGCTATGGCAGGTAGCTAACATTAGCTCACGTTAGCCAGCTGGTCATGCAATCGTTAATGCTAGCAGAATGAATGGATGTAAACTTTATTTAACAGATTGCAGAATGGGTACAATACAATACGGCTCAATACAAACAATTGTTAAGGGAATGCAGACTGTTGTAGCTTGGACTCAAGTTCAAGTTCTTTAATAGTTGTCATACAGAAGTACAGAATACTTTCATAAAAAATGCTTCTTACTGTTACGCTCCAGAGACTGTGCTAGACAAGATAGTATCAAATAACATAATAACATAATATAGCATGAATTTAGAAGAAGAAAATGAGGTCACAGTGTTCGGTATAGACATATGTACAATGTTCTGAGTTACCATATAATATACAATACACAATACTATGCAGTGTACTAATGTACAGTACTATCTAGTGCAAAGCAGAAATGGGATGAGGTACAATTTTAGGTACAATTTACAGTAAGTGTACGAGTTGTAGTGCAATCCTTCATCCATAAATATAAAGTGTGGGGAGTGGGTGCTACAGTGTGTTTGTTTAAAGTGGGTGTGTGCTATAAGTGTGTGGAGTGGGTGCTACAGTGTGTTTGTTTAAAGTGAGTGTGTGCGTGTGGATGTGTGTGCTATGTGCGTTTGGTGGTTGTTGTTGTTGTGTAGTGTTCATTCATTGTTCGTTTAGCAGCCTGATGGCCTGGGGATAGAAGATCCCCTTATAACAATAACTTGACAAGACATGGTAGCTGCAGCTATTTGGGACAGCTCTGCTGTCTGTCGTCACCGGACGTTGGTGAGGGCACGCAGATGTCGGTATCTACTGCGCATGGGCGTTGAGCAACAACGGTTCCGTATCCGGCTCGCGCAGATTACATGACACGGAAACACAATTTCAGCGTTGCCAGTGGGGCAACGCGTTATCCTGCCAAAACGGCATTTCTATTTAACTAGGACAGCAAACGTAATCATTCAGCAACAAAAACAAAAACCCCAGTGTAACCATGGCCTTAGAAGCTGCACCGGGCTGGCCCTGGGCATAACTACGGATCACCAGAGGCTGTATGTTGCTTTATCTTGTCATACAGGGCTTGCTCTAAGAGGACATGATGAGAGTCCGAGTTCATCAAATCGTGGAACTTTTTAGAGCTACTGTAACTGCCTCCGTGTTCAAGTTTAAGTTAAGTATGATGTCATAGTAGAACAGGCTAGAACATTAGCGCTGTCATCAACATTCTGGAACGTTCGTGATTCGTGATGATGTCATAGGTGAACATTCTAGAACCGCTCCCATCCCGCTATATAAGTGGAGGTTGCGGCACAAACAGTCTTTCGGGTAGCAGCCACAAGAAGCCACAAGAAGCCACAAGAATCTGCTATAGTCCCTAATTTCCTCTCGTATTGCATGCAGCCAATAAGGTACGCTTGGGGTCGTAAATGTGTGTCGTATGTGTAGGCCCAGGCCATGTAGCTCAGGTGCTAGCTAAAGGTTTGCTAAGCATCAATGATTGACGGCCGTAATGTGCTTGTAGGTTAAGTTCATTGGGTTAACAACATTGCAAAGACATGTGCCACTCCGAGACAAGTAGAGATAATATGGATGTATGTTGTTATGGTTTGATCTGTGATTTATTGTATTTCATGTATGTGTTCACAGTTCTCACGGTTCGGATAAAATTCGGTTCGGTTCGGAAAGAAATAAATCCAATCAGTAATATCAAGAACGTGTGCTGTCATCATTGCAGTAGAGGAAGTTACAGTGAGAACTTATCTGCTCCAGAAGCAGCACCACAGAGAGCAGTGATTCTAGAACATTACCGCTGCCACAACATTCTGGAACGTTCAGGATGAAGTCATAGCGGAACATTCTAGAACATCGAATCTCCCTTGCATTAAATCAAGATGTCTGAGAGTGGCAGCCAGACAGACACAGTTGTGGAGGCAGATGGCACCGACACGCAGGCACCAGCAACTGAGTCGCGGCAGCGCAGCCCAACCGCGCCACTACCCGAGGCAGAAGGCAAAGGCACACTAGGGAACCCCGCTCCCTCAGAAGAGCCACAAAGCAGCCCTAGAGCCCGCAAGTTGACGGAAAAAGGGTCAAAAACTGCAGGATGAGCAAAAAGGAAAGAGTGCACGGCGGTTCAATACGTGCTATGAAAGGTGGCAGGATGCGATGAAGGAAGCTGAGAACGCGCTGGGTACACCGGGCTCACTCGACCTAGTTAACCACGTCGCTACAGTATGCAGTGCCGCTAAGAGGCTGAATGCGGCTTATGATGTGTGGAAGAGAATTGCAGCGCCGGACATACCGGCACGTCGAATCATCGACAGCTGCACCACAGAAACAGAGATACTTGCAAGGAGACTTTTAGAGACAAGAAAGCCTAGAGGTCACAGGCAGGAAGAAGCATGCGGGAGCGAGATAGGGTCGGTAGCCTCAGCCAGGACAGGCACCAGCTCCCACCGCACTAACTCCTCCTCAGCAAGCAGGAAAAGCGCAGCCGCTGATGTTGCGGCTAGCCAAGCCATTTTAGACGGCTTGCGAGAGCAAGAAGAGCACCTTGAAGCACTTCAGACACTGGAAGCCGAAGATGCACAGTTAAAGGCACAACTGGATGCTGAAAACGCCCAGAGAAAGGTTCAGCAGGAGGTTCAGCAGGCACAACTGGCTGCTGAAAACGCTCAGAGAAAGGTGCAGCAGGATGCTGAAACCGCGGAAAGACAAAGAGGGCTAGAGGCCAAACGCAGAGAAGGAAAGCGATAGAAAGCCATGAAGATGCTACAGGCTGCCACGGCACGACATCAAGTATACGATCAGCCCAAAGGTGCAGCTCAAGCAGCCAGCCAAAGTGACTACCCAGCTGGAGAAAGACAGGCGTTTCAGCCGCGAGGCTTCGCTGTGAAAGAAGAAGTCATGTCTCCGGCAAAAGCAAGGCAACCCCAGCTGCACGCTGCAGCACCACCAATGCAACCCCAGCTGCAAGCTGCAGCACAATCAAGGCCAGAACGGTACCAGTCGCCACTGCAAGCTGACTCTCACTCAAGACAAGAACAGTACCAGGCGCCACTGCAGGCTGCCTCACACCCAAGGCAACCACAGCAGCAGGCTCCACTGCCAGCTGTATCACAAAGAAGGCAAGAAGACAGAGCTGAAGACAGCACAGCAGCTCTTGTCAGATTGTTCACAGAATCCATCAGTGCAAGTCGTATGCCTATACCTGAATCTACAGTGTTCAATAGTGACCCACTAAGATACAACGACTGGAAGGTGTCCTTTCTGACGCTTGTTGACAGGAAGAACATAGCAGCCGAAGAGAAGATATACTATTTACGCAGGTACGTGGGTGGAGCTGCCAAGAAGGCCATAGAGAGCTACTTTGTACTAGGCACAGAGGAAGCCTATTATGCAGCATGGCACCTCCTAGAGGAGCGATATGGCAATCCATTCCTTATTGCCAGGGCCTTCAGAGAGAAGCTTGATTCTTGGCCCAAGATAAGCGCCAAAGACAGTGTGGAACTTCAAGAACTCTCCTACTTCCTGCGCAGCTGTGAGGCTGCCATGTCTCAGGTCAGCAGACTTGAAATACTTAACGATTGCAACGAGAACCAGAAAATACTCTCTAAACTTCCAGACTGGGTGACTTCAAGATGGAATAGGGAAGTCGTAACCACACAAGAAGAAACGCACAGGTTCCCGAGCTTCAGCCAGTTTGTCCAGTTTCTCACACGTGAAGCCAAAATCGTTTGCAGCCCAATAACATCGCTTCATGCCCTGAACCCAAGGGAAAGTATTCGGGACACGGTCTCCAGGAGCCGAGGTACTGGAGCAAGGGCTTATCAACCAGTTCACATGAGACAGCCGTCGCCACAAGCTGTGTCTTCTGTGAGCAGGCAGGACACAGTCTACAAAGGTGTCGCAAGTTTATGCAGAAGACCATCTTAGAACGAATCAAGTTTGTGCAAGAAAATCAGTTGTGCTTCGGCTGTCTGAAGTCTGTCCATCGCGCCAAGGACTGTAGAGATAGAAACACCTGCGAGATCTGTGATAGAAGACATCCAACTTGCCTCCATGATGATCGCACCACGGAAGAAAGGATGGCACCAAGGCCTGATGGAGCAAGGAACAGTGATAAGTACAAAGACAAAGGTACAAATACTCAGCCACAAGACCAGGCTACATCATTTAGAGTCATCCAGAAGGATGGGGACACTCATACATCCACAATAGTTCCAGTGTGGGTGGCATCTACACGTGAGCCACGCCGTGAAGTTCTGGTGTACGCACTCCTCGATACACAAAGTGACACAACCTTTATCCTCGAAAAGACAGCAAAGGCTCTCAACACAAAGGGTGAACCAGTGCAGCTAAACATCTCGACGCTGGCTTCAAGAAACAGTCGTGCCCTTTCGGAAACTGACAGGTCTACAAGTAAGAGGATTCTATTCAGACAAGATAATCACTCTGCCAGTGACTTACTCAAGAGAGTTTATCCCGGAAAATAGAGACCATATTCCCACACCAGCGACAGCGAAGGCATGGCCTCATCTTGAACACATGGCAGATAAGATCGCACCTGAGCAAAGCTGTGATGTTGGCTACAACTGTGCTCAAGCCCTCGTTCCAAGACAAGTGGTGCCTGGGGAGGAACATCAGCCGTTTGCTCAGAGAACAGACTTGGGCTGGAGTGTGGTGGGATATGGTAACCCGTGTCTCAACCATGGAGATACAAACGGAATCAGTAACCAAGTCATTGTGAAGCAAGTGATGCCAGGTCTACCGTCCTCTTTAGAACTCACAAGTGAAGGGCATGATGTCCGTAGAACACCGATCAAAAAAGTTGTGTTACCTGCAGATGGCATCAAGATGCTGGAGTCTGACGTTGCTGAAAGGGCATCAGAGGCCAGCCCCATCTCTCAGGAGGATCTAAGGTTCCAGTCGAAAATGGAACACATCAAGCAAAGCACAGTCTCCACAATGGAGGTATGTGGCGACGGAAGAGACCCCAGCCGACCATGCCTCCAGAGGGCTCACAGCAGAGCAACTGATATCCTCTAACTGGCTCACAGGCCCAGACATGCTTTGTCAGAACGAGCTACCAAGTGGAGAAGTCAAGGTGGGAGGGAGCGGTGTGTCTCTGGCTACCGTAAAGAAGGCTCTAGCTGCCGGTGGCTATGACGTGGACAAGAACAAGGCCCTCGTTAAGACCGCTGTCAGGAGTCTGGTGACAAAAGGAACCCTGGTCCAGGTCAAGGGTACCGGAGCCTCCGGCTCTTTCAAGATCAACAAGGCTGAGGTTAAAGCCAAAAGGCCCGCAAAGAAAGCCGCTCCGAAAGCCACGAAGCCAGCAGCCAAGAAACCTGTCGTGGCCAAAAGGCCCACGAAGGCGGCAACGAAGAAGCCTGCTGCTTGCTGGAAAAGACAAATATGCACCATCAGAAGTGTCTGGACGTGTCTTGTCTTGACCATCAGAAGTGTCTTGACGGTCATAGCGGCTGTAACCTGCAGACCTCTGACCACGGATTGTCTCAATGATTCATCTAGTCCGAGCCCCTGACACCAAACCACATCCTGACCATGAAGTCCACAATCCTCGCGCCACCTCCTGGAAAGTTCGTCAAGGAAGATCTGTACCTCCGCAAAAGATGGCGTCGAGTTCAACTCTTAGCCAACCACTTCTGGACAAATGGAAGAAGGAGTACCTCCTGACTCGCCAACAGAGACAGAAGTGGACCAAGGATCGTAGGAACGCAAAGGTCGATGACATTGTACTCCTACAGAATGATGCCACACCATGTAACCAGTGGAGGATGGCGAGGGTTATCGAGGTGTACCCAGGGAAAGATGGGAGAGTGCGAAGACTTAAGTTGCTTATCAGCGAGTCCACCCTTGATAAGAAAGGAAAGCGCATCTCCACACCCGGCCACCTGGAGAGGCCCATCCATAAGACGGTGACGCTGGTGGAAGCAGAATGAAGTTTCTTTCTCCCTCTTATCTTTCTCTATCTCCCTCTTATCTTTCTCTATCTTTCTCTAGTTGCTCTATCTTTCCCTCTCCCTCCAGGCGCAGTCTGAGGTGATTCGTCCTGTGGAGGCCAAGGACCGTAGTTATTGTAGTTAGCCTTTGTTTCACGTTCTAGGCAGTATGTTGTCTCTAAGTCAGTGGTTCTCAAACTGTGGTACGCGTACCACTAGTGGTACTTGGTGGTACTGCTGGTGGTACTTGAACACATTTACAAAAAAGCAACAAAAAAAAATGTTGTTTCTGGTTGTGGCGGCGCGATAGTTAGATAACCTAAGTGAGGAAAAACCAGGAGATCACTGTGACAGAACGTAATGCAGTCTAAACAGTCATAAATCTTTAATTCAACTTCAGCCCTGATTATAACAATTTTTTTTGTAATGTCAGATAAAAAATGAAATACTCCCACTTTTCTGAAAAGAGTGTGTTGCTGCTAATCATTGACACATGCCTAGCCTGTAATAATCTCCCCCAGAAAAATTTACTTTGCATTTGATATATTGAAAATATTTAACTTTGTGTGTTTTTTTTAACAATAATTTGTGATGCCATCACACAAACTGGCATTTAAAGGGTAAACATTCAAAAATGTATTGAATATGTGTTTTCTTTTCTTTTTTACAATAATTTGTGATGCCCATCACAAACACTGGCATTTAAAGGGTAAAGTGTGAGTGTGAGAGAGAGAGAGAATGACGGACAATTGCTTGCTGTGTGAGAGAGAGAGAGAGAGAGAGAGAGAGAGAGAGAGAGAGAGAGAGAATTAAGTACATTAGCTGAAATACAGTTGTTCTTAATTTTCTCACTTGCTATGTGAGAATGTTAGTTATTATGTTCTCAATGCCCCTTGCATTGTATGAGTTGTGTGGAAGCGTTTGCTAGTTCTAGTGCTAACCCTTTGTACATTGTGGCTGTGTCTGACAAGAGTTAACAATAAATAATGGTATTAGGAATACATTTGCCTCCTGCGTGAACTGTGCATAGCTGAATAGACTGTATTTTAACGCCGGTTATATGGTGGTACTTGGAGAGCCAGCTACGTTCTCAGGTGGTACTTGGTGTAAAAAGTTTGAGAACCACTGCTCTAAGTTATTGTAAGAATCATATACAATTGATATGTTTGGTGGGAGTGTAACTGCCTCCGTGTTCAAGTTTAAGTTAAGTATGATGTCATAGTAGTCCGGCTGCCTATTGCTTATTAACAGCGAAGGAGTGCGCCGAATGCTTCCGCGTTTTCCCTGATTGGCTACGACACGCCCCGTGGCAGGCGCGGCAACCGCAGAGCGGAGCGGCAGAGGAGCGGAGCGGCAGAGCTTGCGGCATTATTTAGCCGTAAACCGCCATGATTCTCATTCGAAGCTTAGCTCACCTGGCAGCGTGGCGGTCCTGCGGTCCTGTGGTCTGTTGGTTTCAAGTTCAAATCCCATCAATTTTTTTAATTTTTTTTTTTTTACGTGTATTCTTTCGCCGGTTAAGGTTAGGCATGGTTAAGGTTAAGGTTAAGGTTAGGCATTGTTTCGGAGTTGGTTAAGGTTAGAAAGGTTAAGTTTAGGCGCTGTTAAGGAGCTGGTTAAGGTTAGAGTTTGTCTTAGAGAATGGCAATATTCTTTCTATGGTTAAGGTTAAGGTTAGGCATTGTTTCGGAGTTGGTTAAGGTTAGAAAGGTTAAGTTTAGGCGCTGTTAAGGAGCTGGTTAAGGTTAGCGTTTGTCTTAGAGAATGGCAATAGACAGCCTATTTCCGCACTGCCACTCTCTCGCGCTGCCGCGGTCACATGGTCACATTGTCACATTCTTGCACTCCTCCGCTGTTAAAAAGCAACACGCAATTGATGGGATTCAAACTTGAAACCAACAGACCGCAGGACCGCAGGACCACCGCGCTGCCAGGTGAGCTAAGCTTCGAATGAGAATCATGGCGGTTTACGGCTAAATAATGCCGCAAGCTCTGCCGCTCCGCTCTGCGGTTGCCGCGCCTGCCGCGGGGCGTGTCGCAGCCAATCAGGGAAAACGCGGAAGCATTCGGCGCACTCCTTCGCTGTTAATAAGCAATAGGCAGTCCGGCTAGAACAGGCTAGAACATTAGCTCTGTCATCAACATTCTGGAACGTTCGTGATTCGTGATGATGTCATAGCTGAACATTCTAGAACCGCTCCCATCCCGCTATATAAGTGGAGGCTGCGGCACAAACAGTCTTTCGGGTAGCAGCCACAAGAAGCCACAAGAAGCCACAAGAATCTGCTATAGTCCCTAATTTCCTCTCGTATTGCATGCAGCCAATAAGGTACGTTTGGGGTCGTAAATGTGTGTTGTATGTGTAGGCCCAGGCCATGTAGCTCAGGTCCTAGCTAAAGGCTTGCTAAGCATCAATGATTGACGGCTGTAATGTGCTTGTAGGTTAAGTTCATTGGGTTAACAACATTGCAAAGACATGTGCCACTCCGAGACAAGTAGAGATAATATGGATGTATGTTGTTATAGTTTGATCTGTGATTTATTGTATTTCATGTATGTGTTCACAGTTCTCATGGTTCGGATTAAATTCGGTTTGGTTCGGAAAGAAATAAATCCAATCAGTAATATCAAGAACGTGTGGTGTCATCATTGCAGTAGAGGAAGTTACAGCTACTGTATGTACATTGTTTTCAAAGCATGATGAGATCAAAATGACGAAAAACTTTCCCTTCATTGCTGTCAGCACTGCAACTTGTGATTCAAGTTGTGAACGGTCTTTCTCAGCAATGAGGCACATCACATCCAAAACTGGCTAAGAACAACAATTCTGCTTCACATTGAAAGTGATCTCACAGACAAAGTTAAAGCAGAAAAGATCATTGATGCCAAGACGAAACGTTGCATTTTGCTGCATTAAGGTAAGACAATGGTTAATATAATTATATAATTATAAACATAATATGCTTACTTCATATATCTACTCTATTCACATATATGCTTACCACTTGTATCTATTGCTATGTCCGCCCACTACAATCACACGAGCTGTCTAACGCCTGTCCCGTCTCCCTGTGAGTTGCTGTCCTGGAGTGCTGACCGGAGTGTCGGACGTCCCGTGATGAAGGCCGGGAGGATGCGACCCTCTCTGCGTGCCCTCCTGTCTCCGGAGGTCTCGTAGTGGTGACCGGAGTGCTGGACGTCCCGCGATGATGTCGGGGAGGTCGCGACCCTCTCTGCGCCGCCCCCTATCTCCCTGTCTCCGGCTGTCCCTGAGCAATGACCGGAGTGTTGAATGTCCCGTGATTAAGACGGGGAGGACGCGACCCTCTTTGCGCCGCCCCTGTGCCTCAAATAGATTCGCTATCAGCTCTATCTTCAATCTTTCAAAATGTTCAGTTGCTATCGCTATCAGCTCTATCTTTAATCTTTCAAAATGTTCAGTTGCTATTGCATGCACTCATCTGTGTTTCACTACACACTTGAGTGCATGCTTACCAACTGTTAGTCTGCAACACTACTATCACCGACATCTAAGAAGGGAGATCCCCCCTTGAATGGCACTTCTAAGGTTGCTCTCCTCTACAATGCCTGTGGAGCATTTTTCCCTATTGTTAGGTTTTAGTGAGTTTTTCCTTACCTTTGCGTGGGGTATGTCTGGGAGTGCTTGCATTCTTTCATTTATTTGCATTTATTTTAAATTTGTTGGACCTTATGGTGTTCTTGTTCTGTTCTTGACTTATTGTTATGTTTTCTTCTTGACTTGTTTAAAGAAGACATGTACATGGGGACATTAACGTGTGTTGTCGGGCCTTATTAATAAATTTGATTTGATTTGATTTGATTTAATCTATTATTGGATGCCTTCATTTGATATGCTCGCCTCGCATAGCCTAGTGGGTGTGTGTATTGACAAAAAAGGAAAAAAATTGCGCTCTGCGCTATGTAGCCTACCCTAATGTCCGGTTCACGCGCCGTCTATGCCTAAACCATTGCTGCAGTGGTACATTTCTCAATGCTAAAGATATCAGAGAGGAATATAAATATTTGGGAAACAGCATTTTAATATAGTCTGGATTGAAAAATAGTGAACCTATTCTTTAAAAGCTATTTACAACATATATTTTACAGGATATAAAACAGTTTAAAGTTAATTTGAGTGCTGTTGAGCTTCTTCCTTTCTCTCTCCTAACTCTCCTTCTCCCCTCCTGCCCTCTCCTTCTGTCCTCCTATACTCCCCTTCTCTCCTCCTGTACTCCCCATCTCTCCTCCTGTACTCCCCATCTCTCCTCCTGTACTCCCCTTCTCCTCTTGTCCTCTCCTTCTCTCCTCATGTCCTCTCCTCTCCTTCTCTCATCCTGTCCTCTCATTCTCTCTTCTACTGTATCTCTCCCTCCCCCCTCTATCTTCCCCATTATCTCCATTAAAGTTAATATATTGTACCTGGATACTGGCTGGATCAGTGGGATATTTTAATGGCAACAGAAGAGCATTCAAGTTATTTGTTGTTGTGTCGTTTGAATAATTTCTCTCACTATCATCATTTTCATCCTCGCTTTCTTTAGCATCTCCATGACCGTCTTCATCATCATTTCTCTCCATAGCATCATCTGCATTCTCTTTCCTCCACTTCTTCATAATTTCTCTCCATAGAATCATCTGCATTTTCTCTTTCCTCCACTTCTTCACCATCTCTCTTCCTGATATCATTATTTCCCTCTTGACTATCCATCTTCATTGTCTGTACTGTCTTTATCTAAGGTGGAGCAAATAATATTTGTTTTATAATAGTAATATAATTGTACTGTATATAATATTCGTACTGTAGCCTACAATGTTATAATTGTATTATAAAATAATATGCCATATAGTACTACCACCACTAGCCCTCTTGCCTTGATTGGAATAAAAAGGGTCTATGGTTGGTCAATTTAAATGTTTAAGACACAATTGTCTGTCCAAAATAATCATTATTGACCATGTTAGCACCATATTCTCAGTTATAATCCAAACTATGGCTCTGTGAGACAAGCTTGTACATGTATCTAGTAGTGAGGACTTACAAATACATAACTGTATCCTTATCTCCTCCATTACTATTGTTGCTTTTAGACCCAATTTTTCAAAGAGCATTTTTCAGCTGATTTTTAATATTCTTCCGATTTCTTTCTCTCCTTGGCATTCTGTAATCATAAAATATAGGCCAATGCTAAACCCACTTCTTATCAGGTGGGGGCCCACACTCTTGAGGACGATTTGCCCACATGCACTTTGGCGACCTCTAGTGGCTCGGTTGTGCATATTTACACGGTATTGTGCAAATACTACTCCCGACTCTTGGGGCTCTAGTTCCGTCAATCATTTGGCAATCTCGAAAATGATTGTAGCCAATGAGTGTGGCTTTCCAATGATACCCCACCTGGGGATGTACGAATCAGAGATCTAGGTGAAAAGTCACGAGCGGAAACAGGAAGAGAAAAAACGCAGAATTAGTTGAAGTCTATGAGAAAACTGAGCTTTTCTTTTGTACACAGTTTACCAAAATCACTCATAATCACTCATTTCTGAACGGATCTTTATGATCTATATAAGGCTTCAGGCTATGGATCTCGGGTGTTTTTTAAGCCTCCAGCCATTCTGGGGAAAACTACTTCTGGACTACTACAGAAAAACGTGAGTAACACGTTTTTCTACAACTCAAGTTCAGACCTATGTTACTCTATTTCATTAGCACTAGTTTCAAGTTCAAGTTTCTTTAATAGTTGTCATACAGAAGTACAGAATACTTTTATACAAAATGCTTCTTACTGTTACGCTCCAGAGACTGTGCAAGACAAGATAAGTATGAAATAAAATAACATAGTATAGCATGTAAATTAGAAGTAAAAAAATTAGGTCACAGTGTTCAGTATAGACATATGTACAATGTTAGATGCAGAATAGACGTAACTGAGTTACCATATAATATACAATACTATGCAGTGTACTAATATACAATACTATATAGTGCAAGGCAGAAATGGGATGAGGTGCAATTTAGGTACAATTTACAGTAGGTGTACGAGTTGTAGTGCAAATCCTTTATCAATAAATATAAAGTGTGTTTGTGTGATCTAAAGTGTGGAGAGTGGGTGCTGCAGTGTGTTTTTTTTCTTTTTTTATATATTTTATTTTACATTTTTCAGAACATTGTACAAACATGACAAACAGTATACCAACATGACATACAGACACACTCAGACAGTGAAAGTAAAAAAAATGCATTAAAGAAAAAAAAACAATAATAACAAATTTTTTACATTTGCTATTACAACACGGTTACCAGCCATACATGACTGAGAAATATTGTGTTTGGGGTCCCTCATAGGGGGACTGTGAGATCAGACGGGCGAATCAGCTGCCGCCTCTAGCCTCATCGAGATAGGCTAAGAACGGGTCCCAGATTTTTGAAAACCTTTTAAGTGAATCGGTTCTCAGGAACCTTAGTCTCTCCATCCGTATGACAGAGGTCATGTCCGCCATCCACAGTTGGAAAGAAGGTGCTGAGGAGGACTTCCACTCCATCAGTATTTGTTTTTTAGCAACCGTTGTCCCCAGTGTCAAAGATTGTTGTACAGCTGTAGGAAAGCTCAGAGAGGACTCAGAGCAGCCGAAGATGGCGAGCTCTGCCCCCGGCTGTATAGTTATCTTGTAGGCCTTCGAGAACCAGTCAAATATTTTGGCCCACTCCAGGCAAGGTAGCCCCCGTCTGTCCATGGAGCCGAAAAAGTGTGATTAAAACAGATTGGTGCATGGATAGAAACATCTGGTAGGCTCAAAGCACCCCTGATTTGATTTAAAATTCTGACAGAGTTTTCCACGACAAAACTTAGTTTCAAGCTTCTTAAGATCCCGGGTACCCCTGGTTTGACAAATAGCATAGCTGGCAAGGATGAGTTAATAAGGGAATTAGCCTCCATTCTCAGCCACAAGGGGGCCCCAGGAGTCAATTCACCTGTTGTCCCCTGCCGCCAGTACATCAGAGCCCTTACATTGGCAGCCCAGTGTGTGTTGTTTGTTTAAGTGAGTGTGTGCGTGTGGGTGTGTGTGCTGTGTGCATTTGATGGTTGTTGCATAGTGTTTATTGTTCGTTTAGCAGCCTGATGGCCTGGGGATAGAAGCTTCTTCTGAGTCTTTCTATGCTCGCCTTAAGACTCCGGTATCGCTTGCCTGACCGCAGCAGTTCAAAGAGGCAGTTGTTCGGGTGGCTGGAGTCCTTGATGATTCTCTTAGCCTTCCCCCTGCACCGCTTGTTGTAAATGTTCTGGAGGGTGGGAAGCCCCCCTCCAATTGTGCGTTCGGCTGAACGTGTCACTCTTTGTAGTCTGCTACGGTCTTGTGCAGTGCTATTCCCAAACCAGGAGGTGATGTTGCCAGTCAGGATGCTCTCTATTGTACATGGGTAGAAGTTCCTAAGGATCTTCTGACTGACTTGGAACTTCCTTAGGCGCCTGAGGAAGTAGAGGCGTTGTCGTGCCTTCTTCACAACACTGTCAATGTGTGTGGTCCATGTCAAGTCCTCGGATATGTGGGCTCCGAGGTACTTGAAACTGTTCACTCTCTCAACCGGTGCCCCGTCGATGCTGAGGGGGCTGTAGTCCTTGACCCCCGACCTCCTGAAGTCCACAATCATCTCTTTTGTTTTGCTGACGTTCAGGGAGAGGCAGTTCTCCTGACACCACTGTGACAGATTCTCTACCTCTTCCAGGTAGGCCCTCTCGTCGTTGGCAGAGATCAGGCCCACCACTACTGTGTTATCAGCAAATTTGATGATTGTGTTGTTGTTCCGCTGTGCCACGCAGTCATGTGTGTACAGGGAGTAGAGGAGGGGGCTCAGAACACAGCCCTGGGGGGCCCCTATGTTGAGCGTGATGGATGAGGAGGTGCAGTTGCCTGCTCTTACCACCTGGGGTCTGCCCGTCAGGAAGTCCAAGACCCACTGGCAGAGGTCATAGTTCAAGCCCAGGTCCCTGAGCTTGGCTATGAGTTTGGAGGGGACTATGGTATTGAATGCTGAGCTGTAGTCGATGAACAGCATTCTCACATAGTTCCCCTGCCTCTTGTCCAGGTGTGATGCTGCTGTGTGCAGCACATGGGCTATGGCGTCCTCCGTGGACCTGTTGGGGCGATAAGCAAATTGCAGGGGGTCCAGGTTGATGGGGAGGGAGGAACAGATGTAGCCCTTCACTAGCTTCTCAAAGCACTTCATGGCTATGGAGGTGAGGGCTACAGGGCGGTAGTCGTTGAGGCAAGCGGGCGTAGATTTTTTGGGTACAGGGATGATGGTGGACTTCTTCAGACAGGTGGGGATGAAAGGTGAGTTGTCCTTATTTGTGGTATAAGTAAAAAGTATAGTATTTTGGTTTGCAAAAAAGGTATGCAGTCCTCAAAAACGAAAACTAAAATGGACAATTTTGGGGTTCACTACCACTCTTAAATTAGCTTTAAAAAGCAATTCACAATGAACTTTAAAGTGCTATGGGTATATTTTGTGCAAATAATCCTAAAATTATTTGTACACTTTATTTCTAAATTGAGAACACAAGTTAGCATAGAATCAGCTAAGCAAGGTACCTGTTAGTTAGCTAGCTACATCTAGCCTAGGCTAAAACATACTGCCATCAATAAAATCACTTGCAGTGTACATACATTAGTATTTAGTAATGCATAATTGGTAAAACAAACTCAATCTTTGCAACTTCAAAGAAAGCTTGCTCTATTACCTACCTCACACACAGCAGTAGGATGCAGGGTTACAGCTCAGACTGCAGCATTAAGCCCTCTGGCATCTGAACATTCAAGAGGGGATGTGTCTAAAACTGAACATTTAAATGGATGGAATATTGTAGTGACGGGGCTGCTCAGAGTTGTAGCTAACACTTTTGTGTGACATTATTTAACTGTCTGGGTCAAGTTTAGACCATTGGAAGGGCACCAATGGGCACGTCCTCTCATTTTCGCCACTGAAAATGCCATTTTAGCGTGATGTTTTCAGCTGTGGGGGCACATAGTCAAGTTTAACCATTGGAAGGGCACCAATGGGCACGTCCTGTCGCTTTTGCTACTCAAAAGGGCACTTTAGGTTTAGCGTGATGTTTTCAACTGGGGCACATGGTCAAGTTTAGACCATTGGAGGGGCACATCCTCTATTTTTTTCACTCAAAATGGCACTTTTGCGTGATGTTTTTCAACTGTGGGGGCACAGTTTAGACCATTGGATGGGCATGTCCTCTCATTTTCGACACTCAAAAGGGCATTTAAGCCCAATATTTTCAACTGTGGGGGCACATGGTCAAGTCTAACCATTGGAGGGGCACCAATAGGGCACGTCCTCTCGCTTTTGCCACTCAAAAGGGCACTTTAGCACGATGTTTTCAACTGTGGGGGCACATGGTCAAGTTTAGACCATTGGAAGGGCACCAATGAGCAAGTCCTCTAGTTTTCGCCACTCAAAAGGGCACTTTAGCCCAATGTTTTCAACTGTGGGTGGGAGCACATGGTCACGTTTAACCATTAGAGGGGCACCAATAGGGCACATCCTCTAATTATTTCCACTCAAAAGGGCACTTTTGCATGACATTATTTAACCGTGGGGCACAAAAGCACTCAAAAGGGCACTTCTGCATGATGTTTTTCAACTGTGGGGGCACATGGTCAAGTTAAGACCATTGGAAGAGCACCATTAGGGCACACCCTCTAATTTTTCGCCACTCAAAAGGGCACTTTAGCGCGCGTTTTTCAACCGTGGGGGCACGGTTGTGTGCACACACACGCACACACACACACACACACACGCACGCACACACGCACGCACGCACGCACGCACGCACGCACGCACGCACGCACGCACGCACGCACACACACACACACACACACACACACACACACACAAACACACACACACACACACACACACAAACACACACAGGACTCTTGAAAACCGTCTGAAAGCCCTGTAAGCCTCAAGCGTTCTCAACCACTGTATCTCCTCTACCAATGTGTGTGCAAGGAGGAAGATGGATACGAGTAATTGTCTCATTCAATCTCCTACTGTTACGGCGGGCGCTCTGGCAGCGCTCACATCACGTCAATCAGAGCCCATGGCATCGGCCCGAAATAGAGTGGCAGAGATGAAGAGGGAGAATGACAGATAAAAGGAGGGCTAGAGAGCAACCGGTAGGGAACAGAGGAACAGAACGATCAGAGTGGAACGGGGAGGAGAGGAACGAGAGGACAGAGGGTATGTCTGGAAATTGTAATTACTTTCTTTCCATTCACATCCGAGAAAGGAGATTTGAAAGATGTACGACAGTGTTTCTTAGACCAGCGGTTCTCAACATGGGGTCCAGGGATCAACGGTGGTCCTTGAGGGGGTTCAAGGGGGTCCTCTGTAAAAATTGGGTTATTTTAAGCCCAATGAGAGAATGAGGTAAATGGACTGTGTTTGTACAGTATAGCGCTTTTATTTTATTTGATCGAAAGCGCTTTACAACGTATGCCTCACATTCACACACCAATGGTGGAGGCAACCATGCAAGGTGCCCACCTGCTCATCAGGTGTAGTTAGAGGATACTTCGACGAGCCGGACTCTAACCGGGAACCTTCTGATTACCAGATGACCACTCTACCTCCTGAGTCACCGTTGCTCCAACAGTATAGACAGTTATACTGAAATGGGGGGGGGGGGGGGGGGGGTCACAGGATTAAATATTTAAATATGCACTAACCAATATTTTTGATGATTTCAAACGGGGACTGTGAAATGAGCCGCGGTCCTCATTCGATGCGGTCAGACCTTATAGACTCAACCAATAAATTGCCTGCTTATTCCATATAATTCAGGATTTCACAATCACAAGCATCAGCGCAAATTCAACCACGTCCTGCAATATTTATGGCAGCTTGCAAATTTGAGCAATCCCCACAATATTTCTGCATAAAATGGTCAAGCTTCTGGTTGGTCCTCATGGTCAGTTTATAAATGGTAAATGGCTGCATTTATATAGTGCTTTTATCCAAAGCGCTTTACAATTTGTTCCTCACATTTTACCCATTCACTCACACATTCACACACTGACAGCAGAGGCAACCATGCAAGGACAGGTGCCAACCTGCTCATTGGGAGCAGTTAGGGGTTAAGTGTCTTGCTCAAGGACACTTCCACACACTGCCCAGGAGGAGCTGGAATCGAACGGGGAACCTCCGGATTACCAGACAACTGCTCTACCTCCTCAGCCACTGTCACCCCGTTTATCTTGCAACATTGTAGCGACAAGCAACAATCTTAATTTGACAGTACATTTTCAACCGGGAAACACGTTACAAGGACAAATAAATCACACTGAAATCTCTAAACTACAACAGAATAAATCACACTGAAATGACAGTGGCTCAGGAGGTAGAGTGTAAGGATTCCCCCGGTCCTGCGGGACCGGACGGCAACCCTTCTCCCGGTTTGACTGGTCCAGGGGTCGGACCGTCTCAACTCCCCTTCCATACACCCCTTCATACTACAACATTGCCATCCGGTGGGCTGATCCAGATGTGGCAGATCTGGCATCAGCTCACTCACTTGATTAACATTATTTACTGCCATTTATGTTTGTTATGTTCATTGTCTATGTTGTCGTTGTTAGTTCCATTTTGTTAGACTTGTGTTCCCCTGTCTGTGTTTTGTAAATATGTTTTAGTCTTGTTGGTCTCAGTTTGTTCTGCATATGGCTCGCATATGGCTCGCTGATAACAAACTATCATTACACATGGGCAAAACAGAGTCCATTCTCTTCGGTTCAAATAACAAACTCAGCAAGACCGACGGCTTCTCAGTTACAGTGGGTGACAATATTGTCACAAGGAAAGACGAAATTACCTACCTGGGTTCCATCCTAGAGGCAAATCTTTCCTGTGACAAAATGGCATCCAATGTAATAAAAAAAAGTCAACCAACGAACTAGATTCTTGTACCGGATCTCCTCTCTGGTAAACAAGAATACCCTGAAGACTCTGGTAGGAGCACTCATTCAAGGGTGCTTGCACCTCATGGTACCAAAGCACCTCAAAGGCACTAAAAAACAAATTACAAACATCTCAAAACAAGCTAGTCAGACTACTGCTTGACCTGACTCCTAGAACCCACCTCACCCCTGCCCACTTTGAAAACCTAGGATGGCTTAGTGTAGACGACAGAGTACAGCAACTTGCAATGGGCCTGGTCTACAAGATACACTACGTGACCAAGGTACCCATGTACATGTCAAAATACTTCCCAAAGGTCAGTGAATACCACGATCACAACACCAGAGGGGGCTCCACAAATCATGTTAAACCCAAATTCGGCTCAAACAAGGGACTAAACACGTTTCGCAATTATGCCACATCAATGTGGAACGCCCTACCCAAAGCTGTAAAGGAATGTGAATCACTACCCACTTTCAAAAACACTCAAAGAACACCTACGGGAGACTCTACAAATGTGAATGTCCTAACCCAGTTGTACAGTAAATTACCAAGTATGGCTTTGTCAGTATTCCAATGTACAGTGTACAGTGGTCCCCCCACTACCCAACCCCCCCCCACCCACCCAACCTTCTCCAATGTACCGTTTCTACGTCAAATGTATATACACTCTTTTTCTGGCCACTTTTTGTATCACAAACAGTACTGTATTTGCAAATCTGATATGTCATAAATGTATAGATGTAGCAGTACTGTCTATCTGTATGTCATGTATGTCATATATGTTATGATGAATTGAAAATGGGGGACCCTGATGTAAACAAGACGAAAGTCTTTCTCTGGTCTGCATCCCCTTAACAATTGTATGTATTGAGCTGTACTGTACTGTACCCATTCTGCAATCTGTTAATAAACTTTTCAATCAATCAATCAATCAGACATATTGGTCACAAACAACAGGTGATTGCAATCAAATAGCAGGTGATTATCATTAAATGACAACCGCGGCCAATAAGCTGTGGCTCTGCGCCATGTTGTATGGCAAAAAACGTCACGAGAATACTAGGAATAGCAAGACACAGAGCTGAACGGAAGGACTCAAGCCAAGTCTTGTAACCTTTGGCCTTGTGACATAATGGAAAGCTATCATGAGGAGTTGATTAAGCCTTGTTAGCATGAGCCAGAGAATGCAGGTAATTAATCAGTGACACATGGGAGCTCTGCGTGCTCACTTGACCAGAACTCACCAATCCAAGCGAGGGCCAACAAACGGATATTGAAAATGAAAATGAATTAAAAACATGTCACCGCAGCCTAATCCTGTGATCTAAGGCTAAATAATGAACAAAATGATGCTGTAATCTTCAGAGCAGTGACCTGTTTGACTGTTGTACAGAAATGTTTATGACTATATTGCAATTCAGGAAGTAGGGATGATAATATAATGAGGAATGATCTCTGGTGAGCACATGGCGTTTTGCTACACAAGAGCATGTTTCAAACCACCTATATCCCTCCTTCAAAGGACTCAGGCATATCTAGGGATTTCATAGCTTCATGTGGGTGTTTCACTGCGAAAATACTGCACATGTGTAGCTCTCTCTCTCTCCTATTCCTTTCCCTCTATCCTCCCTCCTTCCAACCCCCCGGTTTTCATTCTGTTTTTCTGTCTAACAAGCAGAGAAGCTGGGAGTGCAGGCTGGAGTCAAGCACAGTGCACTATGAGAGACATGTGGTTCACAACCCTGTCAGGACACGCTTTTCTCCACCCGTAAAGTCTTGATTCCATCTCACTCCTTCTCTCACTCTCTCCCTTTCTCTTTCTCTATGTATTACTCTATCGTTCTCCGCTGCATCTTGGTTTGTGTCCCCCCCTCCTTTCATCTGCCCCCCCCCCCCTTCATCTAACCAATCATCAGTACCTGGGGAATGAGGATGACTCTGCTTCTCTCTCTCTCTCTCTCTCTCTCTCTCTCTCTCTCTCTCTCTCTCTCTCTCTCTCTCTCTCTCTCTCTCTCTCTCTCTCTCTCTCTCTCTCTCTCTCTCTCTCTCTCTCTCTCTCTCTCTCTCTCTCTGTTAAACCAGATAGGGTAGATAAGTCCAGCAGCATGGTTACACGAATACCAGAGGCTCTAAAAGAGAACAAAAATCAATCACTCGCTCTCTGCCTTTCATCAGCTATCTCTCTCTGTCTTTGTAGTCCTCTTTCAGTTTCTTCCCTCTCATCTGTTCAAAGCTTCCTTCCTCACCGTCTTCCCGCTCTTGTTCATCTTTTGGCTGTCATTCAACACTCCCATCCTTCCTATTTCAACATGTTGCTTTTGATTAAAAAAAAAACGAGACAAAAAAACAACATTTCTTCCCCCTTTTTCTTGGAGAGCAGCAGCAGAGCCTTGGCTCCTTCACCACCTCCAGGTTTTCTGACTGACAAGGAGGAGAAAGAAAAAGAGTGAAGGAGGTAGAGAGAGAGAGAGAGAGAGAGAGAGAGAGAGAGAGAGAGAGAGAGAGAGAGAGAGAGAGAGAGAGAGAGAGAGAGAGAGATGGGAGGACTGAGGGATAGAGAAAGACATTTCTAATTCAAAGAGACATGCAGTGTTTCCGTGGCAACTCTGTTCCCATGGAAACGGTCTTGCTAAAGATGCCATTAGTGTGAAAAAATACCCACTTACACCAAAGAGGGTATATGACAGAGAGGACCAACTAAAATGTTGCCAACAGAGGGCGCTCGATGCGGTCAATGGGAAGATTACACAAGAAAACGTATTCTCTTGGGAAATAGCATTTCTATTCATGTGATGAGACAATGACGTGTGCTCTGCTAAACTGATTTACGGCATGCTTTTCACACATGTACGTAAGCGTCAAATTATTTCTGTCCACGGGAGCCTCTTAAAGCTGTATCACCCAGTTTATATATATCTATAGCTGCTTTTATCTGGATCAACCTGGTCTATCTGGTCCTGATGGCTTTGCCATTGCGGGGGGATCAGTGGGTTCTATGTTTTTGCTTTCGGATTCTGCGGGGGGTTGGCGGGACGTGTGCTCCATGGCCTGTGGCCGTGCCGGGGGGGGGGGGGGGGGGGGGGTTGCGGGGGGCTGGTGTTTGGCTCTGGGGGGGGGGCTATGGCTTCGGCTGGACCTTTCCTGGAGTTTGGTACTGGTCTCTTGCGTGTGCTTTGATGGATTGTGGTTGGTCCCGGTGTCATCTTGGATCATCTGTGGTGCTGCAGGTCTTCTTGTTTGACCGCTGTTGTGTCTGTCTGCTTGAGTGTTTGGCGTGGCTGCAGGTCCTGGGGCATGTGGCCTGTCATTCCTCCATGGAGTTTGGGAGTGGGGCCGTGGGATTGGCTGATTTCCTCATGGTGGCGGGGTCGCCATGCAGGACCAGGGGAGATGGAGCGGCCCGCGGGGGTGACATCCCACGTCGCTGTTGTAGTGGAATGGTATGTCCCCCCACCCCTCCCATTTGTTATCCCCCCACACACCTACCATAGACAGCCTATTGTTCTCCAATACTCAAGTTCTATCTACCCTCCTCCATTCACGTCTGGACTGGTAATCTGGCATAGGGGCCTACCGGGCATTTTCCCGGCGGGCTGACACATCCTTGGGGCCAATATAATTGTATTTATAAATGTTTTGTAAAAGTTTGGTCAACAACCGGCTCATAAAGCAGGGACAGCGCCCCATTGGTTAATTTTATATACTGACACTGGGTTGGCCCAATCTCATCTCTTACTAAGCCCTACCCCCTCCCTGAGCAGGGGGAGGAGAGTGTAGCGGTAAGCAGGGAGTAGTATTGTTTTGCTTTGTTTTGTTTGGCTTTGGCAATGTAAATGTATGTTTCCCATATCAATAAAGCCCCTTTGAGTTTAATTGAATTGAGTAGTACCTTCATGATTAATAGGGACTCGCATGGAGGTAGTGTGTGTGCCATGCCATGATGACGATGATGATGATTAATTAAATTAATATCATGATAATATGATAACATACTCGTAACACTATCATAAAGTGAGACCGTCCACTACTGCTGGTGGTCTCTCAGTCAGTCAATGTCAAATAGTGCTGCATAAGCTATTGGCATTGTTTTTGTAGCTAGCATAGTTCCCTAATGCAGTCGCAACTCCAGCTGACTATTCTAACGTTAACTAGCTAACGTTATTTTGTCAGCATCGCGTTGGCTAAGCCCACGTTGCTGTGAGTGACCTACAGTAAGTCCATATTGTATCATCATAATATTAGTAAAATCATTAGGACAAGGGTTCCCTTGATAAAGATGCACGAAAAGGCTGTTAACACTTTGCCGCCCAAGCACGAGTTAACTCGTGATTCGATTCCACCCGTTGAGGACCAGAGCCACGAGTTAACTCGTGGTGAGTTGTTATTGTTTTATTCCATATTTATAACGCTATTAACACTTTAATCGCCGAAGACGCTGGAACACGTCATTCCCCGCCATGCTTATTCTGCCGATGACGCTGGACAGCGTCTTTATATCAATATTTTAAAAATCTGTGATCGAAATCATATTTCTCCCCCGGAGACATTATATGTACTGGTGAGCCCCTGTCAACTCTCTAACGGTTCAAGAGCGCCATCTGGTGGCCGATCGGCGGATCGCCCAGGGAAGAAACAGGGAAGTGGAAGCTGGTGCTCATTTCAATTTGGTCCGATCACTCGCTATAGGTCCCGGGACTCTAATAACTCGATAAACAACATGATTTGGACGTATATACTATTATACAACCTGGAAATGGATCGGGTATTTCTACATCCCATAATAGAAAGAATTCTGTTCAACGCTCATCTCCCAACGGCGAGAGGAAGCTACGGTGAGTTTCAGCATTATTTTTTAATGTCTTCTATACTAACTGCTCTAATGATCATATCACCCACACTAGATGAATGATATAACGTTGCCCACGGAATTATAAATGACCCCCGCCCATCCGGTCAACATCAGATCATACGTAGTAACTTCTAGAAGTACGTGCAGTTGACATTTTTTATCTCGCACAGATTTCTACCAAACTGTATTTGATCATCAATATAATGCATTTAGGGCTATAAATCAAGTTCTGGAGAAAGCTGCAGAAAACGATAAAACATACTTATACTTTAGACCGTATTTTAGTATGAATATGTGAATGAAAAAGTATAACGTTGCTACACCCTGAACAATAGATATAGGACTTTGAATGGGCCATGGTAATGTCAATTTAGCAATACAATTTAAAAAGTTATAGCCCTGCAAAGAAGGGGAACTTCTCCATGTTAAATAGGGCTGGCAAGGGATGGTAAATTATGAATTTAACCCCGGCGATCAAAGTGTTAACGTCCGCGATCGACTTGCAGGACCTACCCACATATTTGATTTTCGAAACATGCAATACCGGCCAGATCCGCTTAGGGGCGCCATCGCTCCACTGCAGTATCATTGAGGGCGATTGAAAAAAAAAATGTCACTGTCTGTGGGCGTTTCATATGAGCCTCGGTTCCAAACGAAGACCCTCCATCTTTGATCCCGTTACCAAACGCATATTTCAGCCTGGAATAATGGGATTTATGATTAGCCAATGGACATATCGATCTACCAGATTCCGATGACTAATGACGAAATGCTGCCGGCGATCACATGGCCTGACGGTAGGATACTATTCCCCCAAATTACAGCTGGATTGGACATTGTTTTAAAACGTAACGTGATCGATCAGTGAAAATGGCTACTTGAACACACACTGTATTGCTAATCAATAATACTGATCGGCGTCCCCCGCCGCCCCCATTTCATCCATAGATGCTCTGTAATAGTCCGGATACTACGCAGTTTGTTTTATTTCATTCGTATATATACAGCAGAAATGGCGTTTGATATAACGTGACTAGTCTTTAGCCTATTATCTAGCTCCCCAGAAAAAAATCGAGGCGAAAACTGCGATAAACCTTATATTCACGGCGCTATAAAATGACAACCAACCGATGGATTTTTATTTTCTTTAAGCCATTATGAAGGCACGGTTTATGCACTCAAGTGACAATGAGAATGGACAGATAGCAATACTATAAATTATATATATAGCTGTTAGAAAGTACATCGGTTTGTAAACAAACCTCTGTCCTCTGGCCTATAAATCGGCGCTACATGCTGGTCGTCAATGTGTTAATATACAACACCTGTAGCTCAACTGCAACTGCAAAAACTGCCCAACTGCTAAAATGTATGCCTACTTATGTATTAGCCTACAGGGAAAAAACACATTCACAACAGGCAGCAACGTTTATTTTCAGCCAAGTATGGTGGTAACTATTAGGATATAATGGTATGGATTACTTACTGTTATTACTATCTGTGGTAGCTCTCCAGCTACACAAATAATTTTGTTGCTGCTGTGCTGTCCATTGAGCATGCACCTTCACGTGGTAGGCACATTAACTGTATGTCAAACTCCCCAAACAAACAAGCACACCATTGATTTAATTGCCATATAAATATAAATCACATACAAAGATCTAACTATTACTCCTCTCTGAACATGAATATAAAACAAAAAGGTGATCTATTAACTGTGTAATAGTAGTTTGTGTTTTCCTTCAGTCATGACGTGCTTTATCAGGGGGTGTGTCTTGGATGGGGATGTGGTGGGGATTGGTGTGTGGGGTGTTTGGGGACTGGCTGTTCCGGGGGGCTACTTATTTTATGCCTATTTTTTATGTCTGCACGTTCTACGTTGCAATACTTTTATTGTCTGCATTTTATACATTTAGTTTACATTGTCGACTGTATGCAGATTTGATGCCTATGTTCATTTTGTGCTACTTGCTGTGGGGCACTTTGGGCTGCGGTCCATGTGTGGGTTTTATATAGATAGAGTTGTTATTATTTATTATTATTATATTATAAAAAAAAAACGTATGCATTGAAATGTGTGTAAGTCTCGACGACATTGAAAATGAGGGTGATCTTATTGATTTGATTTGATTTGATTTATTGACAACAAACATATAACAACATTGACAAATCAACATTTGTATTTGCCTTGTCAGGGATAGAACGAAAAGTCCCTGTTGTTTCTAGTGGCAAGTGGCACGTTGGCATCTGAAGTGCATCATGCATTCTTAGTGCATATTCTAAAGTGCATTAGTAGTAGTATTGTATGTTGTTTCAATACATATTTTTTTAATAAAAAGCATCATTCATGTTCATTGGTGCATTAAAAGCAATAATTATTTTCATCAATAAAGTGCATAGAGACAATACTCATCGTTAAACAGAGGTTCAGCACATAATACAGTCGCACCAACATTACAGTGGCAGGTTACTAAACAGCTGCTCCCTTATCCTGGATTTGAACACTGCAGCACTATCGGTTTCCTTGATATTGAGTGGTAGTTTGTTCCACTCCACTGCACCTCTATATCTTAAATGACAATTGACCTGTCTTCCTGTTGTGCTTACAGGGGACTACATTTCTCAGGCTTCCTCTTGTGTTGTGTGTGTGTGCAATCCTTTCAAAGTGTTTTTTAAAATATGTTGGGGCTCTTCTGTTTAAGCTGTAGCCCTATTTTCAGAAATTTCGCCTAAAGGTACATGCCTAAGTAAATGGAAGATTGCTCCACTTCTACAAGGCCAATCTGCATGTTCTTGGGATCTAGGAACATCTAGGGACCTGGGGGTATGTATTTCCAGTGTCGAAAATATTGTGTCTGTTACTAGGCTTGAGTAAATTGTAATGAAAAAAGGAGAATATAAATTATGATTTATTTTTGCATCTGTGCCGGTGAATGGAACATTGAGGTTCTTTTAATTTCGCGCACTGAGCTCATTCACCACCTTCTTCAGATCAAGTGTAAAGAAAATCTAAGCAAATGAATAAAGGGAAGATGATTAAACAGAAGGATTTGTGGATACAGTAATAAATGATAATCGATTTTATTATAAATTCATATTTGACCTTGAACTTGACCTTGACCTTATTATGGCCAAATCATACATCTATGGATAGGGAGAAGGCTCCTCTTTCCAATGGCAGGGTTAAATCTGTATTTTGTCATTTCCTTGCGGTTTTACGATAAAAGATATAATTAGATAAATTGATAAATTCTTATTTTCGGTAAATCATATAAAACATCGGTAAAAATATACACTTTGACTGCTGTTTTGATAGGGTTATGGTCTTTACTCTTGGCAAAAAATGTATAAAACACACAACTTCTTAAAATCTTGTGGACCATCCCTAGCTGTAATTGTTTGGCTCTAGCCTCAAGTGGAGTTGTGAAAATGTAGTCTTCCCTATATGGGTTCTGGAGTTTAGGCCTAAAACTACTCTGATTAGTTTGTTCTGTGCTGTTTGAAGTTTATGTTGCAGGGGTTTGTTAAGGCTCCAGTACCATGAATTTAGGGCGTAGTCAAAATGGCACTGGATCAGACATGAGGCAAGCAAAAGCAAAGCTAGGAACCTTGTTCTGGCGCTTATCTTGCCCAGGACATTTAGGGCCATGTGGGCACCTCCTAGAGTTTCATCTAGGATACAGCCTAGATATATAACTGAGGGCTGTGATGTGATAGTTGTGCCTCCGGTGGTTATAACAGGTTTGTCCTCCCTGCTTAGCCTTATTTTTAACCCATTAACACTTTCAGCGCCAGAGGTCGCTGTTTACTGTTACTGTTGAAAGGCCACCGCTTTAAATGAATGGGAATACATGGCGGTGTTTAAAGCGCTAAAGCTATATTATATATTATATCTATGGATCTCCGGTCAAGATGCAAAAAACAGATCCCATCTATACATTCCCGTTTTATACCGTCGTGAATATGAGTATAGTTTTAGAGTAATTCTGTGTAATCCCAGGAAACGCCGCTATGCAGCGTTTAATAATAATAATAATAATTAATTTAATTTATATAGCGCTTCTCAATAACCCGAAGTCGCTGACAATAGTCGGGAGCAAAAGTAAAAACAAAGAAACAAAAGCAAAGAAACAAAAACAAAGAAACAACAAAGAAACAAAAACAAAAGGAACATGAGACCATGGGGGGAACAGGGAAGACAGCATGATAGCACAAAAAGACTGGAGACAGACATCAATCAGGTTGGAGGGGGGGGGGGGATTTATGGGTGGGGGGGGGTTGAAAGCAAGGGAGAACAGGTGGGTTTTGAGGCGAGCTTTGAAGGTGGAGAGTGTAGGGGAGTCTCTGATGGACTGGGGGAGGGAGTTCCAGAGTCGGGGTGCAGTACGAGAGAAGGCCCGATCTCCAAAGTTTTTAAGCTTGGATGTCGGGACAGTGAGGGAGGCAGTGGAGGAGGACCGGAGGGAACGGGTGGGGCGGTAGGGGGGTAGAAGGAGATCAGTCAGGTAGGGGGGGGGGCAGGCTGTGGAGGGCTTTGAAGGTGAGGAGTAGTGTTTTAAAGTTTATGCAGTGTTTGATCGGGAGCCAGTGGAGAGAGTGGAGGACAGGAGTGATGTGTTCGCGGGACCGGGTGTTAGTGAGGAGGCGGGCGGCTGAATTTTGGACCATTTGCAGTTTATGGAGGGAGCGGGAGGTGATACCAGTGAGGAGGGAGTTGCAATAGTCCAGGCGGGAGGAGATGAAGGCGTGAATGAGGGATTCAGCAGCAAGGGGGGAGAGGCAGTGGCGGATTTTTGCAATGTTGCAGAGGTGAAAGTAAGATATTTTTACGATGGAGCGGACGTGGGGGTCAAATGAGAGGGTGGGGTCAAGGAGGACACCAAGGTTTCGGACTAGGGGGGAGGGGGTGATGGTGGAGTCGTTGATGGTGAGTGTGATGGGTCCGGATCTGGTGAGGGTGGTTTTGGTGCCAATAATGAGAAGTTCAGTCTTGTCACTGTTCAATTTGAGGAAGTTGTGAGTCATCCAAGTTTGGAGTTTGGTAATGCAGGATTCGATGTGACTGAGGGGTGGGCTGTGGGGGGATTGTGTACTGATGTAGATTTGGGTGTCATCAGCGTAGCAGTGGAAGTTGAGGTGGTATTTACGGATGATGTGACCAAGGGGGAGAATGTAGCAAATGAAGAGCAGGGGGCCAAGGACTGAGCCTTGGGGGACCCCCTGTGTGACTGGGGAGGGGGAGGAGGTGTGGCCGGAGAGGGAGATTAATTGGTGTCTGTCTGTGAGGTAGGAGGAGAACCAGCCAAGTGCTGTGCCCTCAACACCCAGTTGGTGCAGCCTTTGGAGGAGGATGGAGTGACACACTGGATCAGGATGTTGAGGGCACCGGAATCAGCGGAGATGAGGAGGTCGTTGATGACTTTAACCAGTGCAGTTTCGGTGCTGTGAGCGGGACGGAAGCCAGACTGAAGGGGTTCATAGAGGGTGTTGGACTGGAGATGGGAGTGGAGTTGAGAGGCAGCAATGCGTTCCAGTGTTTTAGAGAAAAAAGGAAGATTGGATATGGGGCGGTAGTTGGAGAGGTTGGATGGGTCAAGAGTGGGTTTTTTTGAGGACAGGGGTGACAGCGGCGAGTTTATAGGGGGAGGGGACGTGGCCTAGGGATAGTGACTGGTTTAAAAGGGCGGTGAGGTGGGGGATGAGAGCAGGGAGGCAGGCTTTGGTGAGAGTAGTGGGTAGGGGGTCAAGGGAGCAGGTAGTGGTCTTGGAGGTGGTCATGAGGTCCATGATGAAGGAGGAGTCGACTGGGGCGAAGGCAGTAAAAGGGGTGGGAGGGATGGAGTCAGGTGGGGGGAAAATGATAGTGGGGGGGGGCGAGGGTGGGGGAATTGGCGATGCGGGCAGTCAGTGAGCTGTTGATTAGAGATATTTTATTATTGAAGAAGAGGAGAAACGAGTTGCAGAGGTCAGGGGAGGAGAGTGAGTTATTGTCCGGGGGTTGTAGGAGTTTCTTGACAGTGGAGAAGAGGGTCCGGGGGTTGCGGTTGCTGCTGCTGATGATGGTGTAGTGGGCAGATTTGGCAGCTTGGAGTGCATCACGGTAGGAGGAGACGTGCTGTTTGTGGAGGTCGGCGTGGATGGTGAGGTGGTTTTTTTTATAGAGGCGTTCTAATTGACGGCCGGTCTGCTTCATAGAGCGGAGTTCCGGAGTGTACCAGGGGGAGGAGGTGGTGAATGAGACAGTGATGGTTTTCAGGGGTGCCAGTGAGTCAAGGGAGTCAGAGAGAGTAGAGTTGAGGAGGAGGGCATAGTTGTCGGAGTTAGAGGGGGCGGAGTCAGGGGGAAAGGCAGAGGATATGGACTGAGACAGTGTGAGAGGGTCAATGGATTTTATGTTACGGAAAGAGATGGTGCGTTTATTGGAGTGGTGGGGTGGGGGAAGGGGAGCAGCGAAAAGGATGCAGTAGTGGTCAGAGAGTGGGAATGGGATGGGGTGAGGATTGGATATGGGTAGGGAGGCAGAGCAAACAAGGTTGAGTGTGTGGCCTTTGTTGTGGGTGGGAAAGTTGATGTGCTGGGTGAGGCTAAAACAGTCAAGGAGGGAGAGGAAGTCAGGAGTGCATTAGTGCATTTCAGGAGTGCATTTAGTGCATTTCACTAGAAACCGTGGCATTCCTCACCTGGATCAACAATCAATCTGAAATCAACGCTATATTATCGGTATTATGTTTCATCATGCATGCATGAAAGGGTGTTTTTTTTCTATGCTTCGATCGTCACCAACGGAATACGTTACACACACACTTACACACATACGTTAGGATCGCGGGGAAGGGATTCTTCTATCAACGCAAGATTGATACCATATAGCCCTTACCATAGGCGCCGGGTATGTAAGGCCAGGCGAGGCTATGCCGACCCAAACCAGCAGCCCCAGTCTGCGCATTATTATAGGCAGCCTAGGCTACGATATATATGTGTGTGGGCTGCTGCAGCCCGGTGGTGACAATACGCAAGGGTCGGCCAACCAAGGTGTCAATGGCAGTAGGTGTGGTGGCCGTTTAACATTCCAGACTGCAGGCAGTAACCAATCACGCCGCATCATCAAACTAACCGATGCCAGTCTGGTCTTCAAAATCCTCCATGGTCTAGCCCCACCCCCACTTTCCGATTTTTCACCTCCAGGTTCACCAGAACTGTTGTACCGGGTGACTTGGCTGTTCCATTAAGGACAAGTACATTTAGCAAATCAGCCCTCTCCGTGAGAGCTGCCAAGACCTGGAACTCCATTCCAAGTTACATGCCGCCTGGTCATAACACGGATCACCTGAGGCCAAGGGCTTGCTCTACGAGGGCATGATGAGACTGAGTCAGAGTTAATCAAATCATGGAAACTTTTTAGAGCTACTATGTACATTGTTTTCAAAGCAGCTTCACATTGAAAGTGATCTCACAGACAAACTTAAAGCAGAAAAGATCATCGATGGGCGAAACGTCGCATTTTTTTTGTTGCATTAAGGTAAGACAATGGTTAATCATATTGGATGTCTTCATTTGAACAATTAATTTGCACTATATGAAATGAGTGGGGCTCGCTGTAGTAGCCTAGTGGGTGTGTGTATTGTATGAAATCAGAACCTGGACAGCACCGTTTGCGTGCACCGTTTGCGTGCAAGCAAGTCCCATCCCATCTATAGCCTGCCCTAATGTCCTGCTCACACGCCACCTATGGCCCTTACCTTGACTAGGATGTACTGCAAAACGAATATTCCAATTATCTGATCGCCATTCCAAGTATTGATGTCGATCGTGTTGCCAACATAATCCACCAAAGAACATGATCCGGGAGTGCTTGATTATCCTCAATCTATGTGTTATAAATGTTACTCCTGCCCGACTAGGAAAACCCAGACCAGACTTTTTAGATCGACGGACAGACCAAGCCAGAGAGTTTCCAAGGATGTGCAATACCGGCTGCAAGGCGGCAGGCGGCGGTATTGGACGTTTGTGATCTCAGACCCATTCCCAATGTAACATCAGGCTCCCTCGATGGATTATGAATGGAAATAGCGAATAAAAAAAATAACGACCAAAACCCGACTATACTCGGGTCTGGCGCTGTACGTTCGGCGAGTTAACCCGACTATTGTCGGGTCCGGCTCCCAATGTGTTAATATGGATTCCGTCTTGCCTAGATGCAGTGACAACCTATTGTCTGTTAGCCTGTTCTTTATACTATCGATGTTGTCAGCTAGGATGTCCTGAATATGATTCTTGTCTTTGTGTGACACAATCATCAGCATATAAAAATAACGGGCTGGTGCAGGCAGCTTTCATGTCATTGATGTACAGCAGGAAGAGCAAGGGCCCAAGTACACTGCCCTGAGGGACCCCGCAAAAAAATGGGCATGGTCTCGGATAGGACTCCCCCTATGTCCACTCTCTGATCCTTCCTTGACAGGTATGACCTCATCCAGCTAACGGCAGAGCTGTCCATCCCCAGAGCCTTCAGTTTTGCTAACAAAATGGTCAACTGTGTCAAAGGCTTTTTGAAGGTCAAGAAGTACTAGGCCACACAGTTTCCCTTCATCAATTTCTCTCCTAATAAAACCAGTGAGATACAGGAGACAGGTGTCTGTTGAGCATGATTTTCTAAAACCTGACTGCAACTCATAAAATAAGTTGTGTTTGTGTATGTATTCATATATTTGATCGTGTACTACTCTTTCAAAAACCTTAGATATTACATTTAAAATTGAGACTGGTCTGAAGTTGCTGGGATTTGTTTTACTCCCCTTCTTATAGATTGGGGTCACTTTTGCTCGTTTAAAATCAGTGGGCACTTTTCCCTGCTCAAGTGAGTGATTAACTATGTGAGTGATGTGTGGGGCAATAACTGCTGAGGCATCTCTCAGATACCTAGCACTGATGCCGTTGAGCCCTGTAGCCTTACTAACATTGAGCTCACATAGCATCTTGTCTACATAATCAACTGTGATCTTGTTGAAGGAAAATGCACCCTCCTCAACCCCCAGGTTTCTGTAGTATTGAGTGACAAAGTCCTCTCCATACTCTCCTGTTCTATCTGGCAAGTCAGAGACTAGCTTGCTGTGTAAATACTAGGGATCGGATTATTTGAATATTCAACTATTCAAAATGACGTAGGTATTCGGGCAAGAAAATGTGGCACTGGCAACCAAACCTTTATTTTGAAGGCAAAAACATTTTCATGCTTTTATTTTGAATGCAAAATTGTTATACTGAAAGTAGAAACTTGCTATGCACTGTGCTGCTACAATCTTCTGCTAACAAGGCAATTATATTTTTGCTCAGGGAATGTCATACGATTTCCAAAGACCTACTGTTACAAGTTGGGTACAGTAGGTGTATTGGACCCAGGTGCAGTGCAGAACGGATAGACGAGAGACAGGTGTTGATTCTCAAACAAAGGTTATTTACTGTTTTATTTTGTTGAACATGAAAGGCATACTCGCCGACAACGATGAGCAAACAAAAAGTCTCCAAAAAGAGGGAAAGCAAAGGGAAGAAATCAAGTCTCCAAAACATGCAAAGCACAAACAATAAACTGAACTATATATATAATAAATGGGGAAAGCAAAGGGGAGAAAACGTTGTCTCCAAAACACATCACGAAATAAACACGACGGGCAACAGTGCTACATAAGCACACAGTAAGTTTACATAATCGGAAAGGCAAAGACACGGCAATTACTATACATGGCGAACAAACTTATCCTCTGTGGCAAGGAGTGATAAGGCTTTGACAGAATGCATAGTTGTACTCACAGTAAGGTTCAGTGATCGACGATCTTCCGGTTTAGCTGCAATATGTAGCGCACGCATTTGGTTATAGCTCCGCTCCCGTTAACGTTAATTTAGTTTAAAACCCTTATTTGGACAATACCAAAAGAGATTAAACCACATCGTATGTATTGATAAGACCTTCTACTAACTATATCAAAAGACAACATGGATAAGGATAAGAAAAAGATTGGAAAGAAACAAGAAACAGCAATTCCAACGGCGCAGATTGAAACACGTTCAAGAAAAATAACAGGCGACGCTGCGGCAGATCCGTCGGTGACAAGCCCCGACGAGGGGAATATAGAGGAGAATACACCGGGACCAACGACTATTGGCCCCGAGAGGGAGACAATAGATGACAACATAACAGGAACGACAGGAAAAAGTACCGTGAGAGATAAAGCAGGTGATTTTGAGAAGATAATAGCAAACAAATCCATCGGATCCCTCACTGCACCCATATCATCAACTGACACAAGCAGTGCAATTACACCACCCGACTTCAACTCACTGACTATCCTGATAAAAGAACAGATGGTCGCTTTCAAATTACACATCGATACTAAATTCGAACACATCGATGCTAAATTAGAAGAAGTTAAGAAAGCGGTCGCTGTACAGTCCGAGCGAATCACGACAGTGGAGAATACGGTGACAGATATTACACGGGCAGTCAAAGAGAACGAGAACACCATCAACGTTGGTATGACAGAGGTAACAAAGGAGATAAAAAGGGTGGAAGAGGCATGCCGGAGGAAAATACAAGAAGTTAAAGATGAAGCGATGGAGAGGCTACTCGAAACCCAACGCTACTACAAGCGAAATAACATCCGCATTGTAGGACTTGATGAAGCAGTCAATTGCGCAGACGACAACTTTCCAACAGTGCTATCAGAGATTTTGGGTAACAACTTTCTAAACACAGTGCCGACAGTGGATCAAGCTTACAGAATCGGTACTCGGGATCAAAGAAGCAACGGGCCAAGAGTCATCATTGTTACTCTGCGGAAGACGGCAATAAGAGATGACATCATCAAAATTGCTCGCAACCAAAGGGGAAAGCTGAAACATGGTGAAAACCCAATATTTATCTACGAGGATCTTTGCAAAGAGGCCATCGCTCGGCGTCTCCCCTACAAGGAGGTGATGCAGAAATTGTTCAAGTCTGGCCTCAGACCAAGGCTAGTATACCCGGCGCTATTATCGATCGTGGGCAGTGACAGCCGTAGGGTAGGATTACACACGCCTAAAGAAGCCGAGGAATACTGGAATCTACATGGAGCAGATCCCCCAAGGCAGAGCGAAACACTGTCTAAAAACAGATAAGCCTTCTCATCTCTCTCTTTCTCTGTGTATATCAGTATTAGAATGACTTTATCCCGGCTCAACAAAAGTAGCAGATGATATGCATGCCGGCTACACCAAGGCATATTGTGTATAATATGATTCGTAATGCATTATATTTTCAGACCTCTGGTCTCCGTGGAGACAATAATATATCATTGACAATAAGAACAATCTGGAATATTCTGGGCTTATCGCTCGACTGCTCTGGGTCACTTAGAAATCTCCCGAAAATACTAGTAGTCATGAACCCTGGGTAGGAAGATCATTCTGGAACATAACAACAGTCTGTTAGTATATACTAGTGTATTCTATAACCTTCTAGAATATAATGCACCATTACAACGAAGGCCTGCAACTCTAACATTAACATCCGGTGTGTATAAGCATAAGCATATCAATTGACTGAAGTTTAATCAGGCCTTAATAAGACTTAAAAAAAAAAAAAAAAAACACACCTAAACGTATGAGCACAACAAGGTTATTCTAACAATTTAAATAATCACTCCACTGATGTAGAGATTGGCACATTGTAGCTCTAAAAGGCTCTGTTTTTCTCTTTTATCTAATTACTCAATTCTGTTCTAGTGGCTTCTCCACGTTGAGTTTTATTCTATCTCTCACTCCTTATTTAAATTTTTTTTCTCTCTCTTTTATCTTACATTGTTCTTTCCCATTGTTCTTCATATTAAGGTGTTAATGTTTCTCTACAATCTTTTCCTTTTTTCTGATGTTTCCTACATAAGTTAGTAGAGGGTTCAAATGAATATATCGATGAAAGTTTATTATTATTTTTTTTTCATTTTTCATAATATTTCATTACAGTAAGGGAAGGCGCAAGACCAAAAGCGACATTCTATTGTATTAGAATGAAAATGTTAGATCCTATGGCAATTAGCATAGGAAGATTAGGATTACAAAGCTCAGTTTGGGCAATCCGGTGGCCTAAGGGAGGGAGTCATACGCGGAGGATGTGTTTTTGGAACACAGGCCTGTACGACTCTCTGGGTGAGGGGAAAAAAGGGGATTTTTATTTGTATATATATATGTTTTTATGCTCGGCTCTCAACGGGACCTCAATAATTGGATGTACATCTATTGTAGCTTCGCACTCCAGAAGCATTACCAAAAACTACACAAAAACATGCATAGATTATGGCTAGTTTGAATATAATGATATAGAACACTGGTGGGATAAACAAACAACACAAACGCAAAAGCGTGCTCACACTGATGAAAAAAGAACATGTGGACGTGGCTCTACTAAGCGAAACGCACATTTTAGAGGAAGACATAGATACGTTAGCGGATAACACATACCATAATATTAGTCACTCTTCTTTTGGTACGAGAACTCGAGGTGTAGCCATAGTCGTCAGACGTAAGTTAAATATTGAATTAAAGGGGGTATGGTCGGATGCGGATGGGCGTATAACTATAGCTAGGATTGTACACAATAACAGGAAAATAGCGTTGGCAGCGGTATATGCCCCAAATTTGTACGAAGAGGGTTTCTTCACTACACTAACCGATGAAATGTTAAACCATCCCGATTACTCATTTATAATAGGTGCGGATTTTAATGCCATTTGGAATCCAAGGATGGACAAATCTTACCTCGCCTTTTCCAGCGAACAAAAAAATTCATCTAAAGACCTCAAAGAAGCTCTCACAGTATTCCTACGGGAGAATGCAAACTCGGTGCAAGACCCCAGAATAATATGGATGTCGGTAAAGGGTATGATCAAGGATTTCACTGATAGATTTTCCTCCATAATGCGCAAGAATCAATACACAAAACTGTCTGAACTGGAAACGCTTTACTCAACGTTATTTAATTCTTTAAAATACAACAACTCAACTAGACTAGAAAATCAAGTTAACATACTAAAAACAGAGATCAATGCCATATACAGACAACAATCGGAAATGCAAATACGCAGCACAAGACAACAGCAGTACTCCCAAGGTTCTAAACCTAGTCACCTATTAGCCATGCGATTAAGAATTAATGCAAAATTTGCAGATATAACTGCCATTAGAAAACAACAAGTACTTGAAACAGACCCCAAAATAATAAACGATACATTCAAAGAATTCTACTCCGACTTATATAAATCAGAAACGACCTTTGATCAAAACAAAATGGACACATATCTTAATCAAATTATTCTCCCTAAACTTTCGGAGGATGACGCTAAACAGTTAGAAACACCGATCACACTAGAGGAACTCAAGAAGGCCATATCCGAAATGAAAAATGGTAAGGCTCCTGGAAGAGACGGTATCCCATCAGAAATGTACCTTTCTTGTTGGGACATAATTGGACCCTTATTACTAAATATGATCTTATACTCAGTCAAGGAGGGGAGCTTCCATAAAAACGACAATATTGCACTCATTTCAGTCCTTCTCAAAAAAGACAAAGACCCCACCGAGTGCGGTAGTTACAGACCCTTAAGCCTCCTCGGAACCAATGTCAAACTGTACTCTAAGGTATTAGCCATCAGATTACAAAAGCATATGACGTCTTTAGTTCATCCGGACCAAACTGGCTTCATAAGAGGTCGCCTGATCACTGATAACATAAGACAAATACTGCACGTACTAGATGCAGACAAAGAAGACACCATACCTAAGGCGATGCTGTCCCTGGATGCTATGAAAGCCTTTGACAGGCTGGAATGGTCGTATCTATGGGCAGTATTAGAAAGGATGGGGTTAGGAAAAGGATTCATTGATATGATTAAAGTATTATACAAAGACCCATCGGCCATGATTACAACAGGTACATTCATCTCCAAAATCTTTCCGGTATCACGCTCAGCCAGACAGGGTTGCCCTCTTAGTCCCGGACTATTCGATCTATCATTAGAGCCTTTAGCACAATATATAAGACAATCCCAATCCATAGAACCAATCGTAATCAAGGGCACACAACATAAAATTAGTTTATATGCGGACGACGTAATATTGTTCATGCAAAGCCCCAACACCACATTGCCTCATCTACTCAAGTTGATTGAGAACTTTGGTGATTTATCGGGATTTAAAATAAATTGGCCGAAGTCGGCTTTCCTTCCACTTAACACCCATGCAAAAAAAGATACAACCCTCCCAGGTGAGATACCTATGGTAAAACATTTTAGATGCTTGGGTGTGGAAATATTTCCCACCATAAGACTAACGGTGAAGCACAATTACACAAAAATACAGAACAAAATCAAAGACGACCTGGACAGGTGGGCAAAACTTAAAAACTCAGTACAGGCAAGGGTATCAATAGTTAAGATGGATGTACTACCTAGAATCAACTTCATCAGTTCAATGCTACCGTTACCCCCTCCAGAGGGTTACTGGAAAAGATTACACTCCTCCACATACAAATTTATTTGGAATAACAAACCACCTCGCATAAAAAGATCCACCGCACAGAGAAATAAAGCAGACGGTGGCATGGCAGTTCCAGATTTCTTCCAATATTTTAAGGCATACACATTAAGACCATTGACAATATGGTTTGATCCCCAGGCATTGGTATCCTGGAGAAAATTGGAAGAAAACATAGTAGCCCCACATAGACTGAAGGACATAGCACACACTAAACTACCAATCAAGCACTGTGAGCGGAAATTTGGCCCCATAATTACCCATGCAATCCGGATATGGCGTGAAACACAAAAAAAATATCCTAACCCACAAAAATGGCATAATCACACTCCCTTATTCAATAACAATGCACTCTTAATTGAAAAACGTCCTATAAGATTCCCTATATGGGAAGAGCAAGGCATACACTCATTAGGGGATGTTTTTAACAACCAGGGTTTTTGTAGTTATGGAGAAATATGCACAAAGTTTAACCTCACCGGGTCCACATGGCTTTTTTACATACAGTTACAGCTATGTTTGAAGTCTCACGGTGTTCCATTAGACATACCAGTTGAACACCACAGATACCACAAATTCTTCTATGAAAGAGAGACATCGAGAGGTTTTGTATCAGGTTTTTATTATCAATTACTAACGTCCTCGTATGAAACCCTCCAACTAGACTCTGTCTGGAGGAGGGATATACCAGACCTGGAAAGTGACTTTGATTGGCAAGGAGCATGGGCAAATGTCTGTCAAATGTTACATCAAGGAACCCGGACCATCAACAAATCAATCTTAACTATATTCACAGGACATACTTGACTCCTATAAGACTGAACAGAATGGGTCTTAAACAAGACTCAAAATGCTCCCAATGTACAAATGGAGACGAAGGGACATTTATGCACATGTATTGGGACTGCCCACCAGTTAAGGCATTCTGGAAAGATGTGACCCATCAATTATCAAAACTCGTATCTTGGAATATACCGGTACACCCCTCTGTATTACTATTGAATGATGTTTTTGAGTTTGCAGTAAATCCACAGCTAAAGAGATTGGTTTTATCGGGTATCACAGTAGCTAAAAAAACTGATCGCATCACGCTGGTTTCAACCGGAAAAAATGTGCCGGAAGGTTTGGTTTCTTACATATCTCGATGTGATTTATCAAGAAATATCTACAGCAAGAATTCTGGGTCTCAATAAATCCAAAATGTCAATGTGGTTAGAAGTGGTGGAGAGAATAAAAGCTAGCTTATAATGGTAGTGTCTGGTTAGGAGTGAGGGATAATGGAGGTACTATCCAAGGAGGGGTCCGGGAGGGGGGGGTTCGAGCTGGAGCATATGTGTGTAGGGTTTTAGATAATAGGTATTAGGGGTATATCCTGTATAAGGCATTGGTATAATTGGTAATTTCGTTGGATATACACTGTATACGGTAAAATATTATTATAGACTTTTTTTTGTTTTCTGTTTCTGTACTTGCATGTCATTTTAGCCACCTTAATTGTTAGTTTCATTATGCATTGTGTGTTGAGTACTGACTTTTAATCATTTTTGTTTTGCAATAATAAAAAAAAAAAAAAAAGTTCAGTGATCGACTGACGATCTGAATAGTAACCAGGAAGAACATATAAAGCCAACTTAACTAATACACACCAGATACCAATGAATGCAATCAGGGCAGATAGACCACCAGGTAATTACCATCGGGTAACGCTAGGGCTTTTGCTCCCAGAGGGGAGCAAAACCCCAAACGTTACAACATACCACCTGTTGATCAAAGACAGCAAGTCTGCTCTAAAGCAGAGACACCAGTCTGATCTAAACAAAGTTTTATCAAAGCTCAGGTGAAATTCTAGACTGTCTTTAACCTGTTAAGCTGTAAGCCAAATTTTCAGAAAATCCGCCTAAAAGTACATACGCAAGTAAATGGAAGATTGCTCCACTTCTACAAGGTCCAAGGTGTTGGTATCTAGGGACATCTATGGGCCTCAGGGAATGTATTCCTAGTGTCAGAAATATGATGTAATGAGAATATAAATTATTATTATTAAAAATGTTGTCCATCTTTGACAGTGAATAACACCATGCTAACATTGATCAGACATGGAAATTTGCCACTGAGCTCATTCAGATCTTTCTTGAGATCAAGTGTACTAGAAATCTAAGCAAATTAATAAAGGGCAGATGATTTACAGGGGGTTTTGTAGATACAGTACTGAATTTTGCCATCCGGACACATGCAATTTGAAATATGAATATAGAATATAAGGCCTATAAATTACCTTATTATGGCCAAGTCATACATCTATGGCAGAGTTCAATCTGGATTTAGTACCACCAGGTGCCCGTTTCAGGGCAGCAAAGACTTTCATCAGATTGAGATACGTTTTTTTTCTAGACGTTCAAGAAACAAACTATGTTCTATTTTATGGCAATAACGTTCAGGTTTGTTCGACCCGTGAGACATAATTACATAATTGAAAAGATTGGTAACCCTGAATGTATTCAAGGCTATGGTGAAGCCTATTGTAACCAGGTTTTCTGTGTGCAAATGTTTTATCTGATCATTTTGTAATGTTACTTTTATCTGTAATGTCTATGTGTTTATTTTAAAACCTTGTGTTGCTGCTATTCTTGGCCAGGTCTCCCTTGTAAAAGAGATCCTGGATCTCAATGGCACAAACCATGGTTAAATAAAGGCTAAATACATTTACATTTTTTATTCCGAAAATAACGTTGAAAAAGAATTTCACGCCAGATGGCTCCAAGTTTGACAGGGGCTGGCGTGAGCTGGGTAGTGTAGTTTTATGAAATTCGAAAGCCCATCGAAAGCCCAGGGTCTTCTCTGTAATAGGACTATGAACACTAATGGCGGCGTCACTTCCTCGCGTGAATATCTGCCAGTTTCCGATGCAATGCATGGAGGACTCATATTTAGCTAATAACACTTGGTAAACAAACGTAGTGCTGAAAATATAAACTTTGACTGCTGTTTTAGGGTTAGGGTCTTTACTCTTGGCTACATTTGAAAAAGAAACGCAACATTAATTAATACGGACTGTATTGATCTATTTATGACAAGCGACAGCAGGGTCCCCCTACAGCTTAACAGGTTAAGTCCTATTCTAGAAGGACCTATGGCTATTTCCTTGCTAGGTTTTCCTTCATTATAACTATTTTCTGAAGAGCCATATCATTGGCTTAGAATTTAACATTGACGTATATAAGTTGCTTGTTTCTTTCTGTTATGGGTAGAATGTCTTGGCATCTCCACGCTACAGTATATTCTGCCCATTGCAATGTACTATTTTCCTTGCAACGTATTATTTTTCCTGTTTGTTGCTTTGCTTGTTCACTTTTGAATAAACCTCTGAAAGATTCATTCTACCTTTCTTTATTGATGATTATCAGATAAACGCAACACTGCCCTGACTGAGATTTGTGATTTGACATGCTACACGCTAATGTAAGGCAGGCAGCTGTTTGTTGGACTATTGATGGAAACATTTTTCTATATGAGCTCCTGGTGAGGTGAAGACAGTGAAGCTAAGTTTCAGTGGAGTACGTTAGCCAGGCAGCTATTGGAGCCAGGCCCGGACTGGCCATCGGGAGCACCGGGAGTTTTCCCGGTGGTCTGGCCTGCACAGATACAAAATTAAATAAAATTATATAAAAAAAAATTATTATTATTTTTTAAATTATTATTATTAGGGATGCCCCGATCGGTCGGCCAGCGATCGGTATCGGCCGCTATTCAGTATAAATATGAGATCGGTGAATTCCGATAATGCTTTATTTTCGCCGATCGTGAAAACCGATCAAAGACACGCGCAAAAAACATGATCCAATTCTCAGCGGAGTTCTCACTCGTTGACTTCTCTCTCAGGCACACAGCTGCTGCTGCAGCGCACTGCCCTTCCCCCTCCCCCTCCCAGACCCCTCATGTCAACAAGCTCCGGTAATCTAGTGCATGAGACCTCCGTGAGCTAACGTTACTGTTTAAACAAAACTACAGTCAACTATTCACTTTAGTTTAATACATGAGGCATTGTCTAACGTTATCTAGCTGGCTAGCTACTGATAGCTCCTGATATCAACGTCTGATATCATCAGTTTGGCATTCGTTTTCGCAGTTGTTGGCTAGCGGTGGCTAACTAGCTATCGTTGTTCAGTGAGCTAATGTTACTGTTTAAACAAAATAAACAATTCACTTTAGTTTAATACATGAGGCGTTGTCTAACGTTATCTAGCCGGCTAGCAGTAGGCGCTACAGATAGCTCCTGATATCAATGTCTTATAACATAATTGACATCATTCGTTTTTGCAGCTGTTGGCTAATTAGCTATCGTGCTTCATAACAACACTGCAAACATCTTATGAGTTTCAGTTCATAGGAAAATACTTTGACTATAATGGTCATAAGTAAATTAACTTAGATACTGTTATGCTTAACACCCAGTACTATTCACTTTACTTCATTTCTAAGATTAGATTAGATAATTTAGACCGGACTTTGAGAATGCCTGTGTTAGACCTACAGTATAATACTGCCAGCTGCTATAAGAAAACCAAAAACGATCGATATCGGCAGTGTATCGGCCGATATGACTCATAGACGATCGGTGATCGGTATCGGTGGCAAAAAACGTGATCGGGGGAACCCCTAATTATTATTATAATTTTTTGCCAGGCCATTGTTTCTAGTTGTGGCGGCGCGATAGTTAGATAACCTAGGTGGGTGGGGAACAACCAGGATTTTACTGTCTGCGACAGAGTTGGAGAACTATCTCTCTGACACTCTCCCTCTCGCGGATCACACACACAATGGAGTCGTGCCGTGCTGTGATTGGTGGAGGCGGGACCAGGCAATACAATTGATTGACAGCGGAGGCGGCGAATGGAATGGCAGATGGCACTCTGCAGAATAACAGCCAGTGAGCATCGTAGTGAAGGACTCGGGAGAGATAGAGCGAAAGTCAATTAACGTTGATGTCAAGATGGACAGTGGAAGAAAGAGAAAAGGTGGAGGAGAGAGGTAAATCCGGCAACATTTATCAAATGTTTTCTTGCACCAAGGTCAAGGGACCAGCAGGTTAGTCAGTGATAACATTTAAATAAACAGGTGGATGTTAGCTAGCTAACGTTACTGTAACTGAGGGGTACAATTCCCTGACTGTATTAATCAAGTACTGATATCATTAAATCACTACCGTCTATGTACTCCTGGCCAATACTGTACATAAGTATTTTAGATTAGAACACTCCCACAATAACACGGTTTTCCACACAAAATACTCGTTTACAATATTTATTACATAAAGGGGATTGTATTACATGACTTAGTTGCGCTTATAAGGCAAATAGAATGTGCATAGGCGAGTCAATAGTAAATATTAAGTAATTATCTAGGGATCTTCTGGGAAAGGGTGTACTACCGGTTGTAAGCCAGCAGAGGGGGCCAAAGCTCTAGGCAAGTCAATGGTTCACAGAGGCGATGTCACCCCTGGAGCAGCGGGGAGAGGCAGCCTGGTAATCCCAGGGTGCGCTCCGCGCAGATGAAAGGTGGAAGCCGTGGAGTCTCTGGTACGACAAAGACGGGCTTGAGTGATGTCCCACGGGCACGTGGATCCCACAGCAGTGGGTGTAGACGGTTCTCTGCTTCCAGCAGATTGGTGAAGAATGAAGAATAATAATCCTTGCCGGAAAAGTGGCACTGCGGGCGGGGTGTAAATCCCCCGTGGTGCTGCTGCTCCGGTGTAGATATCCTCCGGTGCGTGGTAGTGCACGGTTGACCTTGACGTTACTATACTATTAGCACGGGCAATAAGTGCTCTATGTCGACGCACAATTACTCACTCCACGTGGTCTTTGACTCGTAATGAAGGTTTACTAATAAATAGAGAACGATACGACAAACAGACGTATTAGGATAACACGAGACTATCTTGGGGCGATGCGAGCCCTGCTCTGCCCACGTTGCGTAGTGGGTGAGACGTTGCTTGGATAACTGAACCAGACTGAACTGAAGGCGAACTGAAAGGGAACTGCAAGGGAGTTCTGTATTTGCCGCGCTATATTTATATGTGCGGGGGGTAAACGATGGTGCCAGCCTGCTCACTGTCTCGTAGCCTTGGGCGAAAGCGGGCATGTTTGGGCAAGTCCTGGCGGTAGCTTTCAAGTCAGCTCGAGGGGGGTATGGCGCTGGCGCCTAGGGGTCGCTTCCAATAGGAGAACGAATATTATGGTCTGTCCTGCTACCAGGTAAAGGGATATTCCGTATATATTGTACAAGGAATATACAGGGGATATCAAACGATATGCAGATATTATACATGGGATCTCAGGCAATAAATATATATATTCGGTTTAATCTGACCCTTTGTAACAGCCGCCCCCTAATTAGTCCCACCTAATTAGCTAAGCAGAGACAGATTAACCGCACTGTCCACTACTCAATGTCTGTGAGGGTCGGGCAGTTCACAAAGTCAGGGGTCATGGTCGTCATTAGGCGAGTCGGGGAGCCTTGGCGACTCTATCAGCCTTGCCACGGGTCGGTTGTAGATCCGCCCTTGGCCGAGCACTTCTGCCACTCTGACCTTTCCGTCGGCACCGGTGGTCACTTTGCTTACGCGGCCGGCCGGCCACGCAGCTCGGGGTAGTGACTGGTCTATGGTCATGACGACTGGACGGGATGAAGGGGGGCTTAGGAGGAAGCGGGCCTGAGACTGCTTTGATCTGTGCTTGGCTGTGCTTTCTCCTCCTCCTCCGTCTGTTTCTCTTGTTCGCTCTGTACCCCGTGTGAGGAGGGGCCGGTCCCGGCCGCGCCGTCAAGGAGTCGCTTGGGGTGCTGGGTTCGAGGTCAGCTACGTCTGAAGCGCAGCTGAGGGGGGTGGAGTTCCGAACTCCCTCTGGTACCCACGGTTCTCTCACGGGCCTCTCGCTTAATGTCAATAGCCTCTGCTGTACGGGGGAGAGGCCGGTGTCTTCTTCTGTCGCTCTGGAGTGGAGGCAGCTAGTGGCTGCTGTTCGGTTGAGAGATTTAGCGAGGGGGCCTTGTAGTGTCCACCCCAGGCGGGTCTCGACTGCTGCAGGACAGCCTCGGGTTCCGGTATGGACCCGGTCTATCGGGACGATGAGGTCTGCATGGTCGGAGCCTATCAACAGGGTCGGGGTTGCGCCGTCTATGAGCGGGATAGGTAGTTGACGCAGGTGCACGTATTTATCCATCAGCTGTGGGATGGGGTAGGTGCACTGTGATAGTCCTATTTCTTGGCTGGTGAAAGCATTTGTAATCCTGTCCGTCGCTCTGGCTGCCCGCTTGCTGCGATAGTGAAGGAGACATTCTCGCCCTTTATCGTCTTTAAATCTCTTCTTATTGTCCGAATCGTCATTTGGTTCTCGCTCCCCCGCAGTCCCAGCTGGGCCGCAGCGGACGCGAGCAGAAGGGTCTTCTCTGACCCGTCATCAAGGACGGCGTAAGTGTCCATGACTTTGTCCCCGTGGCTCAGGAGCACTCTGACCACTTTGAGGAGCACTCGGGGGGTCTCGCTGTGCTGGTCAATGTGGAGCACTCCTGTCTCGGGTGGTGACGTAGACTCTATATGGTACGAGTCGCACCTTGTCCGCCAGTGTCTGCCGTAGCAGTCGGGACACCAGGGAGCGGTCTGGTGGAACTTTGGTTCTGGTGCCACCGCCTCGGCATGGTACATTACCGCGACGGGCCCACTCTGTTGTCCTGGCTGACGCTTGTTGATGTCATGCAGGACCTCCAGGTGGGTGCCACCGCACCTGCTGCACTTTTTCTTCAGGCGGCACTCAGCTGCTAGGTGGCTGCGCGCACAGCGGAAGCAGCGGCGGTGGTCCTTGACCCACTGGCTCACATCATCCGTGGTCAGCTTCTTGAAATCTTCGCACTGATGGAGCCGATGTTCTCCCTCACAGTACTGGCACTCAATCTTCCACTGGTCCTCTTTCATCGAGGGGGTGTTGTGGTTGGAGTGCTGCGGTACTGACTCTGATTGGTGCATGACAGTCACCGATCTTCTTCCATCATTTATTCTCCTGGGTCCCTCTCTGGAGCTTGGCGTGCTCCGCCCGAATGTATCTAGTCGTAAGCTGCTGACCTCTCTCGCCAGGAAGTCGGCCAGATCAAGGAGGGATGGCTCGGGGCCGTCGGGATCTCGGTAGTCCCTCTGCCGCCTAAAGCGCTCCTGTCTTGCGGGTGGCAGCTTCTCCAAAATCCTCTCAACGTTAGAGTTGGCGTATAGCTCATGCCTGCCCTTCTCCCGTTGAGCTCCCAGCATCCCCACCAGGGACTGCACTTTGATTGACAGGTCGTCTAGTGAGCGATTGTCTGTGGCTGGGGGTAAGCGGTCAATATGCCTTATCTCTTCTATTACGTAATCCCATATACATCCATATCTCTGGTCCAGCGCCGCTAGGGCCGCTGTGTATGGTGTCGAAGAGGTGGCATAGGCCAGCGCTATATTGTGCGCTCGCGGTACTTTCAGGTGCTTCAGTAATATTGCATACTTGTGGCGTTCATCAGCGACGTCCACCATCATTGTCTCTAGGCACATCCGGAGCTCCGTGTACTGTGCTCGAGTCTCATAGGCGAAGTCGGGAAATGACGGCGTGGCAATGTATGATGTCATGGATGACTGGCACATCGGTGAGCGTTGGGGGAGAGGCCTCCTAGGCGAGTCTCCTCTTGCGTGTCGTCTTGGGCTGGTACTTGGTGGGTACCGAAGGTCGGGTACCCAGGTGCTGTTCCTCGGGGCTGACGGTGCGTCAAACTCACCCATGAGTTGAGTCGGGGGTTTGTAGCGCAGGGCCTCGGGGCTGACTTCTGGGCTGTACTGGACCTCCTGGTCCTGAGTACGTTGCTGCGGGTCGGGGCTGTACTGGGCCTCCTGGGCCAGAGCACGTTGCTGCTGGTCGGCTTGACACCCCTCCTCTTCCTCCTCCTCTTCCTCTGCTAGGACCTGGAGTCTTCTGTTCAGTCTCTCGGCGTGGTTCGGTTCTGTACCCCGGTTGCTAGGTCTCGTATGGACCGGCTGGGGAGGGGGTTCAGAGACGTGGACAGGCTCCTCCTGTAGGCGGGGTTCGGAGACGTGGACAGGATCCTCCTGTAGGCGGGGTCCCGGGTCGCTTCGTCGGGTAGGGGAATGTGTCCTAGACCCATGTCTTGACGACCTCTGGGAGCTCCGTGCGGAGTGAGGGGGTGTCGCCATGGCAACCAGTTTGTCCATCAGCTCCGCCTGCAGCCGGTCGCGCTCTGCCTCGCGCCGGGCATGGGCTGCGTCGCGCGCTGCTTCGCGCTGGGCATTGGCGGCGTCGCGCTGCGCATTGGCGCTGGCCTGGGCAGCGTCGCGCTGTGCGTTGGCGACGTCGCGCTGGGCATTGGCGCCGGGCATGGGCGGCGTGGAGCTGTGCATTTGCGACGTCGGCGCGGCTTCTCTCGACGTCGCGCTGGGCATTGGCGCTGGCATGGGCGGCGTGGAGCTGTGCATTTGCGACGTCGGCGTGGCTTCTCTCGATGTTCTCTTCTGTCTGGAGGCGTCTGGTCTCCAGTCTTATTCGGTCGTCCTCGCTCCTTTGTTGCGCCTGGAAGCGCTCTCACTCACCTGCGTAATGTTCGCGCTCGCACGTCTGTTGCGCTTGAAGTCGATTGCGTTCGGTGGAGGCTGCCAGGGTGGCGATGAGTGCTTGCGCCAGCATCTTGTCCGCCTCGCTGGGGGAAGACGCCGTTCGGGGCGATCGGCTCCCGGCAGTACTGGTTGGAGATCCGTTCTCCTGTTGCGTACCGAGGAGATCCATCCCCTGGGTGCGCGTCTCTTTAGGGTTGTCTTCCTCCCGGGGCTGATCGGGGGCTATTTGTTCGGTATTGTCTGGGGGTAAAGTCGTGTCAGTTCCCTCCTGGTCCCCACCGTGAGCTTGGTCAGTTACATTAGCACCCAGTAGGGCCTCTGTTGGCGGGGTAGCCTGGTTGTTAAGGTCAGACATAATTTTACTTTCTACTTTTTCGGCGTTTAACTTCCCTTTAAAGCTAGGTATTGGACTGACAGAGTATGCCTCTAGGTAGGGAGGTGGCTGTCGTCTGCGCTGCGGGCGATCTAGCTCAGGAGAACCGTTTGTGGAGTGTTCGTCATCGGCCATGTCAATATTAATATTATATTAATATTACGCTAATTATTATCTCGGCTATCGAAGGACCAATTGTAACTGAGGGGTACAATTCCCTGACTGTATTAATCAAGTACTGATATCATTAAATCACTACCGTCTATGTACTCCTGGCCAATACTGTACATAAGTATTTTAGATTAGAACACTCCCACAATAACACGGTTTTCCACACAAAATACTCGTTTACAATATTTATTACATAAAGGGGATTGTATTACATGACTTAGTTGCGCTTATAAGGCAAATAGAATGTGCATAGGCGAGTCAATAGTAAATATTAAGTAATTATCTAGGGATCTTCTGGGAAAGGGTGTACTACCGGTTGTAAGCCAGCAGAGGGGGCCAAAGCTCTAGGCAAGTCAATGGTTCACAGAGGCGATGTCACCCCTGGAGCAGCAGGGAGAGGCAGCCTGGTAATCCCAGGGTGCGCTCCGCGCAGATGAAAGGTGGAAGCTGTGGAGTCTCTGGTACGACAAAGACGGGTTTGAGTGATGTCCCACGGGCACGTGGATCCCACAGCAGTGGGTGTAGACGGTTCTCTGCTTCCAGCAGATTGGTGAAGAATGAAGAATAATAATCCTTGCCGGAAAAGTGGCACTGCGGGCGGGGTGTAAATCCCCCGTGGTGCTGCTGCTCCGGTGTAGATATCCTCCGGTGCGTGGTAGTGCACGGTTGACCTTGACGTTACTATACTATTAGCACGGGCAATAAGTGCTCTATGTCGACGCACAATTACTCACTCCACGTGGTCTTTGACTCGTAATGAAGGTTTACTAATAAATAGAGAACGATACGACAAACAGACGTATTAGGATAACACGAGACTATCTTGGGGCGATGCGAGCCCTGCTCTGCCCACGTTGCGTAGTGGGTGAGACGTTGCTTGGATAACTGAACCAGACTGAACTGAAGGCGAACTGAAAGGGAACTGCAAGGGAGTTCTGTATTTGCCGCGCTATATTTATATGTGCGGGGGGTAAACGATGGTGCCAGCCTGCTCACTGTCTCGTAGCCTTGGGCGAAAGCGGGCATGTTTGGGCAAGTCCTGGCGGTAGCTTTCAAGTCAGCTCGAGGGGGGTATGGCGCTGGCGCCTAGGGGTCGCTTCCAATAGGAGAACGAATATTATGGTCTGTCCTGCTACCAGGTAAAGGGATATTCCGTATATATTGTACAAGGAATATACAGGGGATATCAAACGATATGCAGATATTATACATGGGATCTCAGGCAATAAATATATATATTCGGTTTAATCTGACCCTTTGTAACAGTTACCATGCAATGCATCATCTCCCCTGTCAAAAGCCCAATGTTAAATCTGCCAAGAAACAAATAAATAATTTAACCCTTGTGTCTGAAAACGTTAGGTTATGACTATAACCAAGTTCTGTTAATTAGGGGTGACGCTTGGCATCACTACTGCACTTCCTCGCGTACGTGCACGCGCACTGAATAAATTCCACAAATGTACCTTTAATACCAGTATTAGTCTGACCACACCCCTCATCAGCTTACCTTCATAAGCAGGTGTGTGGTCACCTGCTCTCCTCCTTCCCAAGCTTTCACCACAAGGTGAGGTCAAGGGCTGCAGCGGCCGTCTGATGCCAAGCGTCACCCCTAATTAACAGAACTTGGTTATAGTCATAACCTAACGTTCTGTTTCATTAGGGGCTCTGCTTGGCATCACTACTGCACAAGGGGAGGCCAAGCGGAGCCGCTGGCTGACAAATACACCCCGCTGACAGCCCCCCAAAACAATCAGAACAGGGAGGGCCGAGCCCCCCCGACCCCCCCTAATGGAGGGTATCCCCCCTATTAGGGGCTTCACGGGAAGGCGACGGACCCGACCGTGCGAAGAGGCACTCAAGCAACTCAACGCACAGGGTGAGCAGACCGTGGCTTGACCCCACGACTACACACACGCACAACCCGCATGCCACCCGGGAACGAACGGAGGAACAACCTCGTTACTGCCCCCAGAATCACGGGGTCAAGGGCAAAACCAACCCCGTGGCAAGGCCGTAGCAGCGGAGCGCGAAGGAAGACCCAGACCCACCAAAAGGACTGGACTCCCTGGAATGGGGGCCCGGAGAAGTCCATGATGCCAGCATCAAGACCCCACCAGGTGGGCACGTAGTGCCCCGCCCCCCACATCGCCAGCGTATTCGGACAAAGGCCCCTCAGTTACTGCACCTGGTATTCCCAGGCGGTATCCCAACCAAGTACTAACCAGGCCAGAACCTGCTTAGCTTCCGAGATCGGACGAGATCGGGCGTGTTCAGGTCGGTATGGCCGTAAGCCGAGCGGGCCCTGTCCCCCCAATAGTACACCGCCTGGCACACTGACCCTGCAGAACAGGCAGACAGCATGGCCGTAAGCACACAAAAAAGGTTAACCAACGGAAGCAGGCAGCGCACCGGGGAAAAACCAGGCAACAGGCTGTTAACCCTAGCCTGGAGACTGCGGACGAGACAGGCGCCAGAGGGGACAGCTGAACACAGCTGCCCCGGCGGAAGGGGCGTATGCTGGCGTTGTTGCATGACCAAGCCTCCATTCAAAAACCCCCACCCAGAGGGGTTAAGGCAGAGAAGGCTGACACGATTGGCAGACGTCATGAACGTGCAGGGGCACCCTCAACCGGGTAACCCGGGAGTTGACACTGCTCCAACACACCAGGGAATCAACCACCTTGGTGTTACCCAAAGCGGTGGTTGTTCCTATAACCCCTCAAGAAAAAACTCCAAAACACACCTGCGGGTATACACCGGCTATACCGCAGTACAAGTGTCTCAGTTTTCAAAAAAGGGTTAACCCAGGCCTACGGGTCGACGAACATTACCTCGGACCGGGCAGGCGATACGGGAAGCACAGGGTCACCAGAGGAGGTCAAAGACCACCCCCAACAGGCCCCTCTTCGCCATGCGTGAGAGAGGAGCGAAAAATAATGGAGAACCAGCCCCTAAGCACACCGTACTTGGTATTCCCAGGCGGTCTCCCAACCAAGTACTAACCAGGACCAACCTGTGTAGCGGCCGAGATCCGACGAGATCGAGCGTGTACAGGTTGGCATGGCCGTAAGCCATTACGACAGTGCTGAGTAAAAACGTACCCAACCAGGGTCTCCATAGCGCTTAACCCTGTGACACCCGGACCGACCTGGCATTTTTCCCCCTGAAAAAAGCCCAAGTCCCTCAGGGTACCAGAACAGCAGATCTGCATCCCCGGCGGACAACGGGTTCAACTGATCCGGTCCAGCGTGACCAGAACCAGTCCCGTGCCCTAACCACGCCGACATGCCAACTCCAGGAGAAAGGGCAGATATGCGTGTCGATCTCAACATGAAAAAGAAGGCGCCACCCAGACGTTCGGCCGAACCGCGCCTGGTGGCCCACCCCAAGGGCGTGAGACCCCTCTACATATGTTCAGATCCATTCCGTCATCAACCCCCAGACATGAACGAGAATTAGTCGAAAAACCAACCCAGGTCGAGGGATTTGGTCGTCGGAAGAGGAAAAACCCCCATCTCAGTTGCTTTATAAAAACGCCGTTTCAACCACAAGCAACCAAGGCGTGCCAGTCAGTCGCCTGTTTACAGCGAGCTAGCACTATACGTGCGTCGGGACACACCCCCATCAATGAACAGGCTATTTTGACCTGTCATTGAATCCCCAAGGCGCCCAGGGGAACGACAAGAGGGGTGTGACACTCCCTAACTCCAAAACTTTTTGAATAGAAAAGAAGGAAGCATCAACAGTATGTATCCCAGTCTACACAGCCGGGGTAAAAAAAATTCACATTTTTACATCCCACCACCCTCCCATAGGAAGGAGACGGGGATCCCCAGAGAGACTTCCCACGCGAGCTGTACAGATTGAAAAGAATATATTGCACCTTGAGCCATGTAAAAAATTGGTTTTAGGGCTCTCCGGGGAAGAGGCACTGAACCCATACACACTCAATAATCGAATTGAATCGAATACATATACAATAGAATAGGACCCTTCTAGAGGGTCCACTCACTTTGACAATCTGAGGAGGAAGGCTCTGTACTCTGATGGAGGCTCCCTCACACGGAAGAAGGAGTCCGAACTCACAGAAGGCCCAAATAGGCGCTTGGTGAGGAGGAGCCCTGACCATCCCCCTGAAAACAGATCCATCACATGGACCTGAACAGCACACGGAAGTCCTACCAACAGAGACGCGCACGGTGACGTACTCTATGGCGGGGGAATTCCAGCGGTGCACACGCCCAATATACCAGGCCGTGGGACCAGGAAACTCCCTCCCCCCCCCCCGTAACGTGCCGAACCGCCACGTGACGGGAACCTTGAAGGACAGGGGGTGTACCCCTGACCGACAGAAACAAGGGGGAGAGGAAAGGTTACCAGTTCACCCCTTTACGACCCCACACCCATGATACGATGTAATGACAAAAAGAGAATATGACACAGTCATAGTCAGCTCTATGAAGCGTTTGACAGCTCCACACAGCGCATGAGCTAACCTGCTATCTGATTTTTACTAAGGAAAAACACAGAATAGAGAGGGCTCTAAGAGCCCCGGTCCAACATACACATGTGCTTCTGTGGCCAGTCCAACCCAGTTGTAGGTCACATGACACACACAACCCATCATCACCTACAAAAAATGGCAAAAACACTCTACAGAGGAACGTCGTTTTTCACAATGAGAGAATACATAATTCTCGATTAGTATCGGCCACAGGCCTTGCTAAGCACACACGACAGCGACCAAACCATTTTTTCTTTTAGGAAAATAAAGTTTCTCCAGCTGTTTTAGCACAACCTCAGCAATCAAGCTAAGAGTTACATCGCATCCCTACCACACAAAAGACACAATTAGTGCACAAACATGTCTGACAGGAGGATGAAAAAGTCCCCAGGGAACCGGGGGGAAAAACACAATCCTCTTATTTTACCCTCAATACGGCCAGTTAAAACAGGAAAACCTGTTAATATGTGAACACACTGTTCATTGTCATCACAGGCTGAGAAAAGAACATTATTTTACTCACTTGTCACCAAGCATAGCTTCATAGGTTAGTTACCTTAGTTGTGAGTACACGGTACATATAAACACCATGATGTTTCTCACACAACAACCAGATCATTACATCCCGATTTGCACGGAGAAGCTAACTGCCAGGGACAAAAACAACTCACACATAACCCGCGCCGTATCCCAAATGCATTGCAGCAACACACGTTTTGGGAAAAACATCGTTATTCACAATACATTTAGAAAAGTAAAACCAGAAAACGTGTTATAAGGTCTGGTCAAACCTGTTCCTACCCGGAACGTAGATCAGCGAAGTGCAGTCACAGACACCGTAGGAACACAGCCGCTCCTGTGTTGTTCGAACTGGGCAGCGTCGCCGCTCCAACCCGCACTACAGTCCTTTGTTGATGCAACCTTGCCGTCCTGGCTCAGGGCAGGGTCGACGAAACATCCCCTGTCAAGGATGACGTCGTAGTCAAGAGTGTAAAACATGTTAAAAACAAAGCACGTTCAACAGAATAGCATCAAGCTAACGGCCGCTCCAACCGTTCGGGTGCTACTGCTCCTGCTCGTGAGACGCCGAGCTAATGACGCACGCGACCAGAAGCGAGCTCACGGCGGCGCGCGAGAAGCTAAGCTACCCCGCGCCAGGCCATGGCCTATAGCAGCAAGCTAACGTTACCTAGCGATCACGACATGCTAGCACCGCAGCTAACAGCTGACTGGCTAACAGTAGGCCCAACCTGAGCAGGCCATGCAGCGATCCCAGCAGGCTAACGCAGCAGTTAACAGCTGACTGGCTAACCGTAAGCTAAGCAGCTATCAACTGAACCTGTAACAATGACATAACACTCACCCAGACAGGCCGCCGTTCTGAACCTCTCCTCACTTTTTAAGAGAAAAGAGAAAACAAGATGTCAACACCGCTTCACAACGGTGATTTTACCAACACCCGACGGAATCAGCACAATACCAACTGGCCTGTGTAGCTGACTTTGAACATGGATCTGCCGCTATCGCACATCCATGCACATATCCCCTCGTGAAGGAATACTCTCATTTGGATATGAAAGATGGGGCCTTAACACGGTGACAGAGAGAATCCACTCGTCCAAAACACACAGGGATCACCAGTGTTAATGGTCGCGGCCCACTAGTTAAAACTATAATGGTCTTCAGACCAAGGCCTTCTGTCGCCTAGGTGGCTGAACAAAGGACCCTAGCCTGGGGCCGGTTTCCATAAACATTGTCAAGTAGCCCCCATAGCACTAACAGACAAGTGGAGCCTGCCAGCAAACACTACTCACCCAACCTGGAACGCACCGCTTCTCACAACAGCGGCATGTCCGACAGTTCAGCTGTGGCCTGACAGGTTTCACCCCAACAAACACAGCAAGGAACTGCAGTTGAGAAGCATGCAGCGGCGTGCTCCCAATACGAAAACCGGTGGAGGGTTTTTAGAATGATCATCATCTTCTAGACACTCCAGTACGAAGACAATATCGCCGTATTTTCTCGAAAATAGTGAGAGAGAAAATAAAGATATGATGTCAACGTATCTCCTCCTTGTAAACAAAATGTATCTCCACGTCAACTAACAACACGTCAAGTGGGGTACTACCGAGGCACTTTCTTGTGGTGAAAGCGAGAAGGAGGAGAGCAGGTGACCACACACCTGCTTATGAAGGTAAGCTGATGAGGGGTGTGGTCAGACTAATACTGGTATTAAAGGTACATTTGTGGAATTTATTCAGTGCGCGTGCACGTACGCGAGGAAGTGCAGTAGTGATGCCAAGCAGAGCACCTAATGAAACAGAACTAAAGTATTATACTCTTACCATATTAGGGGACTAAATTGAAAAACGCCATAAAAAGATTATATGTTGAAATAATTTCCCACTTTCTTTTCCATAAATATTTTATTCAACTTCAGCCCTGATCATAACCATTTTTCGTTTTTTTGTAATGTCAGATTAAAAATGAAATACTCCCACTTTTCTGAAATGAGTTGTTAAATCTGACATTACAAAAAACAATATGTGGTGGTTATGATCGGGGCTGAAGTTGATTAAACAATTTATGAAAGAGAAAGTAAAAAAAACTCCAAGCTAATTCAAAGATTACACACCTTTGCCACATATATATATACAAACATAATCACTGCAAAGTTATCAAAAAAATAAGAATCTGATCAGACACAAGGGTTAAGTTGTTGTTCCCTTTCTAATTTCCTCAAAAACATCTAGTCTAGTTAATGTGATCAATATTATTTGACAATTGATGCTTTTTGTTGGAAACTTCAGTCAGTGAGCTCATACTTTGAGCTCAAAATTTTATAGTTAAAATGATTGAGACAACGCAATCTTCTGTCTTCGTTGTGCATGCATGCATGTGCTCACCACACACGATACATGTGTCACACTATTCTGGCAGTGGCTACTGTTATTATAGTATTGTTAATGAAAGGTCTGTTATTTAATGTTCGTATAAAGGGCTATTTTAACTTTTGATGGGTAGTGGTGCATCAGTAAACTGAATCCCTATTCAGTTTACTGATGCACTACTACCTATCAAAAGTATTGTGTATTGGGTATTGTGCTCTTGCTCTGTTTGAATAGGTGGAGAGAGTGGTTAACTGTATTATAATAGTAAATAGAAAAATATGTTGTGCTCTTGCTTTTTTCTTTTTGAAGGTGGAGAGAGTAGCATTGCTAGTGCCACAACAGTTTTATTTGAGGTTCAGTACATTGTACTAAGCAATTGTTGGCTCATTAGTTTGTGATTCACATGTACTAAAATTCGCCAGAATGCAGGAAATTAAGTCTTTGTAACAGAAAATGTCCTGGTCGGGGACTCCCAGACCCCCGCTTAAAAAGTGGCCTGACTGGGGGTATATTTCGCGCCAGTCCGGCCCTGATTGGAGCTATGGAGCTTTAGAGCCATATGGCGAGTTCTTTTCCCTCTATGAGCTCCTGGAGATGTTTCAGAGGAAGAGCCACAGTGGTAGGTTTACTTTATCTAATAAAATGTGTACTTGAGAGTTGTTAACTTGCCAGTTAAGTTTGTAGTTGTGAAACGTTAGTGGTTGTGGCTAATGTTAGTAACGGTGAGTGTGGCTCAGGAGGTAGAGCGGTCGTCTGGTAATCAGAAGGTACCCGGTTCAATTCCCGCTCCGCCCGGCAGCGCCCTTGAGCAAGACACTTAAACCCTAACTGCTCTCCATGAGCAGGTTGGCTTGGCACCTTGCATGGTTGCCTCCGCCATCGATGTGGGTGAATGGGTGAAAGTGAGGCATAAATTGTAAAGTGCTATATAAATGCAGTCCATTTACCATTTGATTGCATTGTAGCAGACTGTGTTTTGCCATATTACGCAGAACAGTCTGCTAACAGTCTAAAGGAGGAGAGATATGTGTTTTATTATGCCATGCTCATATTATTTTGATTATTATAAGAAGCTGCGATACAATGTAAGCGTGCTACTTACATTTATTTATTTGGGGGGATGGGGGGGGGGGGGGGTATTTAGGGTACTTTACCTGTTGAACTACTTTTAAAGGGGCAATACAACCCATAAAAAGCAGTTTTTCACTTGCCAAAAAGTCATTACAGCTCCTACATTGTGACTGAAAGGTTGTTTCTGCCTCAAAATTACTCATGAGAGTTATATTTTCAAGATTACAGTATACTGTAGCTATAGACCAGGAACCTTCAGACCAGACGACCACTCTACCTCTCTGAGGCACTGTCACCCTGAACATTACCGAAGCTAGCTGAGAACAACAGCCCCATGTATGGAATATCATCTGCTTTTCTTAGCAAAGATCAATGAGACAAAACTAGACTTGGTTATAAGTAGGGATGTCCGATATTATCGGCCGATATTGGCATAAAAATGCCATGTCGGAAAATATCGGTATCGGGTTTCAAATTTTTTATTTTATTTTTTAAAGTATTATTATTATTTTGTTTTACATTTATTTAACCTTTATTTACCCAGGCAAGCAAGTAAGAACGGTATCGGTATCGGAAGAGGCTACCAAGAGACTGGCAGAACAATTGCAACAGCAGGTGACTTTTGTTGGAAAACGTATAATATGACACACTGTCTGTCTCCCTCTATATAACCAGTGGGTTGATAGAGGTATTGCTAGTCAATACCAAAGAGAGCTTTGTGTCATAAACATAGACTTTGTGTCAATGATCACGTGAGACTACTTGGCCAATAGGCGTTGGTTAGCTACTGTGCTAGTGGGGGTAAATAGTAAATGGTGCAGTAAATGGTTACTGTATAGCGCTTTTATCCAACGTGCTTCACAATTTGTTCCTCACATTTTACCCATTCACTCACACATTCACACACCGACGGCGGAGGCAACCATGCTCATCAGGAGCAGTTAGGAGCCATGTTGGAGTCAAGTTCCCATTACCCTAGTGTCTGAGTCCAAGTCATCAAGGTTGAGTCCACTCCACACTGGCAGTCAAAGAGTTGACATACAAATAAAAAAAAGTCTACATTAAACATAAATGACACAGCGGTCACCATTTCAAAGGGAGTTTATTTACTTTGTGACACAATAGCCAAACAAATGCACTAGCCATCAATATCTTGTGCCAAATGATTAGGGCCTATTACTAAAATAAATTATAAAAATAAATAACTGTATTTATCAATGAACAAGTCCGAGACCTCGTCGGCACCTTCCGAGTCCGAATGCAGTCAATGCTCGAGTCCAAGTCCTCAATGTCACGTGAATTACCACTTAGCCTCAATCACTCCTATCCGGTGCTAGAGGGCGTAAATAATCTGAGCATTCCATTGAGGGAATAGGGAGTTGGAGATCTTTCCATAAAAGATCAGTGCTTACACCCCACTGCACTATAACATAGGAACATTCACTCTTAGTGAAAAGTGAAACATAGAAAGGTTCCTCCCTCCCCATCAACCTGGACCCCCTGCAATTTGCATATCGCCCCAACAGGTCCACGGAGGACGCCATAGCCCATGTGCTGCACACAGCAGCATCACACCTGGACAAGAGGCAGGGGAACTATGTGAGAATGCTGTTCATCGACTACAGCTCAGCATTCAATACCATAGTCCCCTCCAAACTCATAGCCAAGCTCAGGGACCTGGGCTTGAACTATGACCTCTGCCAGTGGGTCTTGGACTTCCTGACGGGCAGACCCCAGGTGGTAAGAGCAGGCAACTGCACCTCCTCATCCATCACGCTCAACATAGGGGCCCCCCAGGGCTGTGTTCTGAGCCCCCTCCTCTACTCCCTGTACACACATGACTGCGTAGCACAGCGGAACAACAACACAATCATCAAATTTGCTGATGACACAGTAGTGGTGGGCCTGATCTCTGCCAACGATGAGAGGGCCTACCTGGAAGAGGTAGAGAATCTGTCACAGTGGTGTCAGGAGAACTGCCTCTCCCTGAACGTCAGCAAAACAAAAGAGATGATTGTGGACTTCAGGAGGTCGGGGGTCAAGGACTACAGCCCCCTCAGCATCGACGGGGCACCGGTTGAGAGAGTGAACAGTTTCAAGTACCTCGGAGCCCACATATCCGAGGATTTGACATGGACCACACACATTGACAGTGTTGTGAAGAAGGCACGACAACGCCTCTACTTCCTCAGGCGCCTAAGGAAGTTCCAAGTCAGTCAGAAGATCCTTAGGAACTTCTACTCATGTACAATAGAGAGCATCCTGACTGGCAACATCACCTCCTGGTTTGGGAATAGCACTGCACAAGACCGTAGCAGACTACAAAGAGTGACACGTTCAGCCGAACGCACAATTGGAGGGGGGCTTCCCACCCTCCAGAACATTTACAACAAGCGGTGCAGGGGGAAAGCTAAGAGAATTATTAAGGACTCGAGCCACCCGAACAACTGCCTCTTTGAACTGCTGCGGTCAGGCAAGCGATACCGGAGTCTTAAGGCGAGCACAGAAAGACTCAGAAGAAGCTTCTATCCCCAGGCCATCAGGCTGCTAAACGAACAATAAACACTATGCAACAACCATCAAATGCACACAGCACACACACCCACACGCACACACTCACTTAAACAAACAAAACACTGCAGCACCCACTCTCCACACTTTAGATCACACAAACACACTTTATATTTATTGATAAAGGATTTGCACTACAACTCGTACACCTACTGTAAATTGTACCTAAATTGCACCTCATCCCATTTCTGCCTTGCACTATATAGTATTGTATATTAGTACACCGCATAGTATTTAAGCATTACATCACGCGCAGGAGTGGTTTGTGAACAATAAACCATGCCTAGGGGTGGTCGTTAGGCCCGAGGCGCAGCCGAGGGTCGTTAGCAGGGGTGCAGTCGTAATATGGGCGGAGGCCAAACGGTATCCTATTATTATGCAAAGTCTAGGCACTTATCACCTAGACTTTGCATAATAATAGGATGCGCGCACTTCGGAGCCCAAACACCGTTTGACCGCGGTTGCCCAGCACTGCACCACTGGTCGTTATTGAAAAAACCATCCGCCAGAAAAAGTAGTTCCCACAACTACAAAAAAGACAATTTGCCTCCATGTGGAAGCAGATCGGAAGTGCATCCAACCAACTAACACATCCAACTGTGTATTATTGGAATGATTGAGAGAAGTTGCCTCATGTGGAAGCAGCTTGAAGTGCATCCAACCAACTAACACATCCAACTGTGTATTATTGGAATGATTGATTGAACATTTTATTACCAGATGCAGAATGGGTACAATACAGTACGGCTCAATACACACAATTGTTAAGGGAATGCAGACCTACTTTCCATAGAACTTCATTCTTAGATGCTTCTATAGAAAGTAGGTAAAACAAATTAAAACGTTTTCTTTGCCCTATAGGAAAAAAACGTTTTCTTCGCCCTATTCTTTTATTTATTTTTTTAAACCTACTGTAGAGGGCCTAAACTTAACCAGTTGGAAACCAAGCGTACAGTAATACAATTAGCAATCAATCAATCAATCAATCAACTCAATAGGCCATGCTCACTTAGAACAGCGCAGCACCCAGCTCTCTCTCAGTCTGACTATCCCCCGCGTTGCAGGTGTGTGTGTGTGTGTGTGTGTGCGTGTGTGTGCGTGTGTGTGTGTGTGTGTGTGTGTGTGCGTGTGTGTGTGTGTGTGTGTGTGTGTGTGTGTGGGGGGGTGTGTGGGGGGGTGTGTGGCGGTGGGTGGAGACTAGAGCGAGCGCTGACAGTCGAAAGGAAAAAGAAATTGAAAAAAAAATTGAAAATTAATCAATCAATCAATCCGCGATTTTTCTTTTGTTACAGAATGATTCAAGACCCATCAATTACACCATCCAAGCGTGGACTGATCGCAATACATACGTGTAAATGGACTGTTTCAGCCAATCAGAATCGAGAAATTTGCATGCCGTTGTATAATGTATATTATATGGTAACTCAGTTACGTCTATTCTGCATCGAACATTGCCTATACTGAACACTGTGACCTCACTTTTTTACTTCTAATTTACATGCTATACTATGTTATTCTATTTCATACTTATCTTGTCTTGCACAGTCTCTGGAGCGTAACAGTAAGAAGCATTTTGTATAAAAGTATTCTGTACTTCTGTATGACAACTATTAAAGAAACTTGAAACTTGAAACTTGAAACTTGAACTCGTAAAAACCTTTGACACAGAAAGAAATGTTACATAGAATCATATTGCAGTTTGTCATTATCATTATACCGTACCTAAGAGGTAAGATATTTAGACTAGGTCCCCAAAATGAATGGAAGTGAATGAGGAGCCTGACATGTGGGGGGAATGGTGGTGTTGACACCAGACAACAGGGACAGCAGTGGTCGCTAGCTTACTATTAGATTAAATTGGTAAATGGTATTATGGTGCACTTATATAGCGCTTTTATCCAAAGCGCAACAATGTGTTCCTCACATTTTTCCCAGTCACTCACATAATATTCACACACCGATGGCAGAGGCAACCATGTAAGGTGCCAACCTGCTCATCGGGAGCAGTTAGGGGTTAAGTGTCTTGCTCAAGGACACTTTGTCACGCTGCCCGGGAGGAGCGGGAATTGAACCGGGAAGACTGCTGTTCTACTAAAATGAAATATCCCATTAACCCTTTCACTACCACACTATCAAATGGTTAACCCCTTCGCTGCGACAATACAGACGGTTAACCCTTTCACTGCCACACGGCAAAGGGTTAACCCTTAAGCCCCAAATATACTCGAGAAGTCGGCACGCATATCCGCGCGGTCACAAAATCTAACAGGCACGCGTATACGGTGCGGACAAGAGCGGTGACGAAAATTACGCAATTTACGTCACGTGTACCAATGCGCATCCATTGGGGCCTTTAGGGTTAACCGTCTGTAGTGTGGTAGTGAAAGGGTTAACCTTATGTAGTGTGGTAGTGCACAAGTTAATAACAATAGCACCATTCCAGGCCCATTCTAGGTAAACAGTATATGGCCCTTTGGGACAAGAGGAGTGGAATGCTACATTTATTTAAATGTATAGTCTGTATGTGTCAGGCTGGCTGACAGACAATCACCTTGTTTCTAGGCAACAAGGAAGCTGCTAGCTTGCCGATTTCAAAATTAGCCTTCAAAGTCTGTCAAGTTTAAATGAAAAACACCAAGCCCTTTGTTCAATTTCTTTAGAAAGAGCTTTGTTACAAGGATAATGATTTAGCTAAAACAATTCGAGCTGAGTGATGCACTTTTTGAAATAATTAAGAATGATGTTCCTCCTATAATCTTTCAAGAGTGGATGATACAAGTGGTGGTACTGTTAATTTGCCTTGCCGGCCTCCACTGAAACAGATTAGTTGTTGTTTTGTTGATAGAACAGATTCCAGGTTGTGTGATTTAACAAGAAACCCCACCTCATTGTTCTCAAACCCACTCATTACTACTAGGGATGCTCGATATTGGCTTTTTTACCGATACCCATATACCGATATTGTCCAACTCTTCATTTCCGATACCGATATCAACCGATATCAACCGATACCGATATTATGCAGGGTTTCCCCCCCCAAAAAACTGAATAATTTCGGGTAATTAACATTACATATCTCTTGTCGTGGAATTACACAACATTATGCATACTTTTGACAATAAAAAAAATCTGAATGTGTTCTTACTTGCTTGCCTGGGTAAATAAAGGTTAAATAAATAAATTAATTAAAAGTAAAAAAAAAAAAATTTAAACCGATACCGATCATTTCCGATATCACATTTTAATGCCAATATCGGCCGATAATATCGTTAGGCCGATAATATCGGACATCCCTAATTACTACCTCTGCAGTGTTTATGTGGCACTTGTCGCATAGTGACATTTTGCAGGAGGTGCTGAGAGCCTTCTCTGCCGCCTCTGTGACTTTGCACTCTCCATTTCAGCAGAAGTGCAATTTAGGCTTTAATTGTCTTTAGTTCGACTTTTACCTTTTATTTAATTTTAATGTAACCTTTATTTAACCAGGGGGGGGGAATCTCTTTTCCAAGAATGTCCTGGCCAAGACACATTGAACAAGGTCGCTGACAGACAGCATATAACTTACTAATTGTAATTTACAGACAATAATAGTTACGGATCACAAGGTTGAATAAAAAAATTACAGTCACAAATCATCATCAAGTCCAGAACCACACAGGGACAATCGGCGCAGCAAGAACCTAATGTGCCTCTAGTTTATTCAGAAGGGATTTAATTCACCTAATGAGACCAGCTCCCCAAGATTTAACATCTGCAATTAGACTCCAAGCAGAGGAGCAGCATTACAGCCAAGCTCCAAATTCAGTATGGGCCAAAATAAATCGTGGGAACGTAACAGTTTTCTGAAGGATGTAGTTGCATAAGTCAGATGGAAACAAACCAAGACTTGCCTTCTAAGTAAAGAATACTGGTGATTTAGTCTCCGGAGACGTCCTCCTCTGATTACTTTCTCCTCTGAAGATGAGGCTACAGGGGTCAAATGCCCCATATATCCTCTCACTGACCAGGACCACCCACTCATCTACATACTTGTGCAAACACTGCAAGTGAGGTTGTGTGTGTGTGCGTGTGCGTGCGTGTGTGTGTGTGTGTGACTGTGTGTGTGTGTGTGTGACTGTGTGTGTGTGTGTGTGTGTGTGTGTGTGTGTGTGTGTGTGTGTGTGTGTGTGTGTGTGTGTGTGTGTGTGCGTGCGTGCGTGCGTGCGTGCGTGCGTGTGTGCGTGCGTGCGTGCGTGCGTGCGTGCGTGCGTGTGTGTGTGTGTGCACGCGCGCGCGTGAGTGTGTGTGTCACATGTATATAATGTTCCTGTGATGTCTCCCTTGCTCTGCAGAGGAGGTCTGATGATTCAACAGCCAGGGCATGGAGGGC
>NC_140171.1:44073050-44120550 GCF_963971535.1 Notolepis coatsorum
CGCGGCCGCTCGCTCTGCCGCGTGCGGCAGCGCCAGAGCGGTGGATAGGGGGGCGGGTCATGTGGGGGTCGCGGCCAATCAGAGGAACCCGGAAACCGAATTCCGTTGTGGAAAGGATGCATGCGACCAGGTTGCCGCGTTGCCATGTACCCAGGTGCGGTATCTCCCGGGCATTTCTGTGTGGAGTTTGCATGTTCTCCACATGCTCGCAAGGGTTTCCCCTCCCAATAAGATAAACCCAATGGAAAAACATGCAGAACAGATCACTAGCGCTGTCGCGTCACATTGCCCTTGGGGGGAAGGACGGCGGGATGGGAAAAGTGCAGAGAGACATTTCATCGGCGACTCAGTGCATGTGTGTGTGTGTTCCTGTGGGTCGCCCATCTTGCATGTGTGTGTGTTCATCTGCATTACTTCTTCTTCATATAATCACAAAAATAATAGCTCAATTCGCCCCTTGCTAAATGTCATTATAAGAGAGGTTTGGCTTGCTAGGATACTATTGAACACCCAACAATGTGATACAGACTACATCATTTGGATATGGATTTCATCACCGACTGTTCACTCACTAACACAGTGCAGTAGCCTCAGGTATTCTCCCAGTCATCCCTATTGGCTAAAAACAAGCCATATATGTGAGCTTTGAACTGAACAGAGACAGATAAAGAGAGACAGAAAGACAGAGAGAGACAGAGAAAGAGAGACAAATGTTATGGATTAGTGTTGGTGGAGGACCCAAACACAGAACAGGATGAGGAGAAGGCATTTATCAACAACGAGACACGGAGCCAGGGGTGAAGTCAAAAGTATAATGCTTTACTTCAGCACAAAATAAGGATGGCACAGCAATGGCCGGCAGAGGGCAAACTACAAAACAAAGAATAACTCATAATGAGAGCATGTACAAAAGGCACAACAAAAAAACACTGCAAAGCAGGCAAGGAAAAAATGGGAAAAGCAGACTACAAATAAACACGAACAAAACGAGACAAACTTTACACGAAAACAAAGATGGTGGAAACAAACAAAAAACACTAACACTGACAAAGGGAGTAGGCTCACGGGAGAACAAGGTACAGCACAGAGAACATGGAGACATGGAACCGAAACAAGGATCTCAAAACACAAGCAGCAAACACAAGCAATGAACCGACATCGGGAGGCTGGCAGACGAGACAGATATACACCTACTAATTGACACATGAGGGTGATGCTCTGAGTTTCGTAAAAGTCAGTCAAAGCTTACTAAAAGCACGAGCAGTGAACTCCAAGCCCACGTGACTGAACTCAAACTAGAAAGAAACAGACTAAGAAACGACGTAAACTCCATGATCAAAACTGCAAAAAAGAATTTCATCAATGACAAAACTGAGGAAAACAAAAACAAACCACGTGAACTTTGGAAATTACTCAATAATCAACTAGGATGCAGTAAAAAACTTAAAACCAGATTCTCAAACATAAACATAAAAACGGACAACACGCTCATCACAGACAAGCTGGATGTAGCCAATTACTTAAACATTTTCTTCACAAACATAGCCACAACACTGGTAAACAAACTACCCTCCCACTCAGGGCTTTATGGGGTAGAACACATAGTAGCTTACTACAAAAACCTAGGGGTCCGCAAGGACGACTTCAAGCTGGAAATGGTAACAACAGATGAGGTACTCAATAAACTGAGCGCCCTCCAACCTAACAAGGCCACTGGCCATGACAACATCCCCTCCAAATTCCTCAGAGACTCAGCAGCCGCCATCACACCAATCATCACACACATAATAAACCTCTCCATAAAACAGGGACACGTCCCCAAGGACTTCAAAATTGCGAGGGTGACCCCTCTGCACAAAAAGGGCAGCAAATTAGACCCAGGCAACTACCGCCCTGTTTCTATTCTCACCTCCATCTCGAAAGTCATGGAAAAAATTGTCTACGAACAGGTCGAAAAGTACCTAGCGGAAAAAAATCTAATCTACGAATTCCAATCTGGCTTCAGAACATCCCACTCCACTGACACATGCCTTCTCTATTTGAATGACCACATCAAACAAGAGGTGGACGCAGGCAAATACTGCGGCATGGTCATGCTGGACCTACAAAAGGCCTTTGACACGGTCAATCACTCCATTCTGATTGACAAGCTAAAAGCAATTGGTTTTGATAGTCTATCAGTGAGCTGGATGCAATCCTACCTTGAGGGGAGGGAACAGATGGTGGAGGTAAACGGTACCCTATCCCCCCCCCTCACAGTGAGCTGTGGTGTTCCACAAGGAAGCATACTAGGACCGCTACTGTTCCTAATTTATGCAAATGACATGTCGTCAGCTTGTGACTGCAACTTGTTCCTGTTTGCGGACGACTCAGCCCTGCTGGTCTCTGACAGGAACAAGTTACAGGTTGAAAAAACCCTCAGCTCGGAACTAGGCAGAATCTGCATATGGCTCGCTGATAACAAACTATCATTACACATGGGCAAAACAGAGTCCATTCTCTTCGGTTCAAATAACAAACTCAGCAAGACCGACGGCTTCTCAGTTACAGTGGGTGACAATATTGTCACAAGGAAAGATGAAATTACCTACCTGGGTTCCATCCTAGAGGCTAATCTCTCCTGTGACAAAATGGCATCCAATGTAATAAAAAAAGTCAACCAACGAACTCGATTCTTGTACCGGATCTCCTCTCTGGTAAACAAGAACACCCTGAAGACTCTGGCAGGAGCACTCATTCAGGGGTACTACGACTATGCTTGCACCTCATGGTACCAAAGCACCTCAAAGGCGCTAAAAACAAAATTACAAACATCTCAAAACAAACTGGTCAGACTACTGCTTGACCTTACTCCTAGAACCCACCTCACCCCTGCCCACTTTGACAACCTAGGATGGCTTAGAGTAGACGACAGAGTACAACAACTTGCAATGGGCCTGGTCTACAAGATACACTACACGACCAAGGTACCCATGTACATGTCAAAATACTTCCCAAAGGTCAGTGAATACCACGATCACAACACCAGAGGGAGCTCCACAAATCATGTTAAACCCAGATTCGGCTCAAATAAGGGACTAAACACGTTTCGCAATTATGCCACATCAATGTGGAACGCCCTACCCAAAGCTGTAAAGGAATGTGGATCACTACCCACTTTCAAAACCTCTCTCAAGGGACACCTACGGGAGACTGCAATTCAACACTGGCCCCTGTAAATATCCTAACCCAACCCCCTCCAATGTACAGTAATTTACCTAGTATGGTTTTGTCAATAGTTCAATGTACAATTGTGTTTGTTTGTACAGTGTCTCCTCCCCCCCCCCCTCAATGTACAGTGTTACTTGTTTATACAGTGTGCCCCCCGCCCCCCCCCCCCCCCCCCAACCACCTCCAATGTAAATTACCCAGTATGGTTGTCAATATCCCAATGTACCCAACCCCCCCCACCCAACCTCCTCCAATGTACAGTTTCTACGTCAAATGTATATACTCCCTTTTCTTGACTCCTTCTGTATCACAAACAGTACTGTATTTGCAAATCTGGTATGTCATAAATGTATAGATGTAGCAGTACTGACTATCTGTATGTCATGTATGTCATATATGTCTATATGAATTGAAAATGGGGGACCCTGATGGAAACAAGACAAACGTCTTTCTCAGGTCTGCATCCCCTTAACAATTGTATGTATTGAGCCGTACTGTATTGTACCCATTCTACAATCTGTTAAATAAAGTTTTCATTCATTCATTCATTCATTGGAAACGAGACGCACCTGGGAGGAAAACAGAACTAACACACAGGGGTACAGGACAAAAGATAACACAAGGCTAAACACAATGGAGACAACACTAAAGGCAAGAATAACATCTAACAAAAGCACTGGAGCACACAGGGTAACAGACACAGCGGAAAGTTTAACACTAAGGGGAGAAAATACATAATTACAGATTTACCTGATGAAGTGCAAGTGAAGGAGGAGTAGTGACAACAAAAATCCAGCAGGGGGAAGTACAGAGTGAGGAGCTGGGAAAAGTATGTGCAAAGGTGGGGGCTGTTTATGAGTAGTGGAAAGTAGGGCTGGGCGATAAAACGATAACGATAATTATCGCGATATATTCGATTGATGGCAGGAGATGGCGTTGCGGTGATGTGTCTATTTGAAGATGAGAAAACAACCGCACCGCCAAAATTGGATTAAGATCAACCCCTGATTAACTCCCGATGGAAGCTCTTAAATCAAAAGGCGAACGTGGAGGGTTAGTCATTGTGTGCTCGACAGGCACTTTAATAAGCAAACCTCCCTGGTACATTGGATTTGGCTTTCCCACAATCTGGAAATCTGAGAGAGACCAATGATGCCCGAGATTGTGAATAATATTATTTTGTATAGATTCATCAAGTTGTGTTTTTTCTTTTCACACACACACACACACACACACACACACACACACACACACACACACACACACACACACACACACACACACACACACACACACACACACACACACACACACACACACACACACACACGCAAGATACATTTATTAAGACAGATAGAGATACAAATCTGAGACACATATATAAGAGATACTACTGGAGGAAGAATTAAAAAAGGCCATGGTTTTGCATCAGGCAGAGAAAGTATACATATGAAGGAAGTGGGCTGAATTGTGGGTATTTCTCCCCGGACGAGAAGAGAGGATGAATTTGTGTGGCGAAGGGTAGGGCAATCGTTTATTCATCAGGGATCGCCCATTTGTTTGGAGCGAGATAAGGAGAGAGGGAGGAGAGAATGAAGCATGGGGGGGGGGGTTGCTGTCAGAATAGAGTTTTTCTCTTTTATCAGTAGTCCCAGTGCAACTCTACAGTGTAGCAACGTGTGTATGTGCATGCATGTCAGTGTGTGTGTGGCTGTGTGTGCCCCTGTCTGTGTGTTAGTAAAAGAGGTGAGAGTAAAAGAGTAAAAATCATGTGTGCTTATGACAGGTGGCGGGTGTCTCCAGTAGGTGGGCAGTGGAGAGACTGTCACATCAAACTCAGTGGGTTTCATCTGTGATGAGAGAGACCTGTGATGAGTGGTACCTTTACTGGCCCTCCTTCACTCCTTCTGCCCTAATAATAGTCTCTCCTGGCCTCCATGTCCCCACTCATACTGAGCAACACTCGTCTCCCCACTGTGACCCCAGTGCTTCCCCTGCCATTGCCTTAGGGCAGGGTTTCTCAAACCTTTTTATACCAGGATTATTTTTGGCGACCCCACACTTAATAATGTATCGCGTAATTTCAACGTGGAATTAAGGAATATCAAAATAAACGCACACGTTGTTGAACTTGATCATGCATATTTATTAGAACATTTTATTACAGCACTATGTTATCAATACACATTTATAAAACCAGGCCACAATTGTTGTATCTTCTGATATGACAATGCCAAGTAAACACTATATGCCCACAACGATGGGATTTATGATTGACCAAACTAATTTCACCACACAGCACAAACGACCACTAGGTGTGGCTTACAGTGATCCTTATTGATCAACACTACTCAAAGGGCCATAAAAAGCGTGCATACCCTTCTGTTAATTTGTCAGAAGCAGCCCACAAAACGGCCATGGAGCCATCTGTCTCTTTCTGCTTCATAACGTTATTCCCAGGGTCTTTCTTAGGCAGAATTGTACAGTACGTCCTTAGATAATCCATGACCTAGCGCCAGCCTGTTGATTCTTCCAACTTAACCTGCAAAGGTCCAACTAGTTTGAAAAGCTCAACAAACACAACTGTCTTTTTGAGATTTCACCCGTTTTCCACTGTGTTGCCTACTTCACGCAGTTTACAGTAGGCTAGTTCATGTGACACTAAACTCAAACACTGCCTTCAGGATTGACCTGGTTGATTCTCATGAACCTCAGAGTCTGCTTCCTGTTTACACAGGCACACGCATATGGTCATGTGATGTGCATTTTCAGACGAGCTAGTATGGATGAAGATCTTTTCTGCAACGGTGCTAAAACACTTGTGTGGAAGGAGATAATTTTAGTTTTAAAAATCCATTTCAAAAAAGGAAATGTAGCACAGCTGGTAGTGTAGCTCACCACCAGGTCCTGGCAGCGATACTTCTGGCTCGGTCAGTCCCTACAAACACAATTGGCAGTGTTTGCAGGTGGGAAGCCAGTCGGTTATGAGTCGTGGTCGTTGCAACAGCGACTCCTACTGGTTGGTCTGGGTGCCAGTTCAGCAAGGAGGGCATCTGGGGGAGATATGAACCTGTGCATTATGCTCTCCCAGTGAAAATCTTAGCTGTCAGGTGAAAAGAAGGCATATGGTCGTCTACATCCTCATCATCATCAACAGTCAACGACAATGTGCATTAAGAAACGTCACCGCAGCAGGTACACAGGACTTCCTGAAAAGCACCTTGGCATAACAAGCCTGACGCTAAAATAACTCTTCAACTCGCTATAAACATTGTACATTGGAAGATCCTCATTTTCCATAACACTCTTGAGCTTCCACTCAGTGGTAAGCACAGCTCAGATCACGTCCCATCTGCAACCCCCACCATTATACTTTGGCTCAGGTCGCGCTGAAAATAAATAACGCTAGCAACAACGAATCCACTTCTGATTGTCTCTCCCCCTCCCCTGCTCGGAAGCGACACACCTCAATGCTTTTTTTTTGCATGCTGTCAAGAAACCATGTCCGTCTGCAGCCCTAGGGGGCACAAATTCAACCATACACCGTGAGTGGGGTGCGCAGGCTTGTGTGTGTGTGTGTGTGTGTGTGTGTGTGTGTGTGTGTGTGTGTGTGTGTGTGTGTGTGTGTGTGTGTGTGTGTTGTGTGTGTGTGTGTCTGTGTGTGTCTGTGTGTGTGTGTGTGTGCGTAGGTGTGTGTGTGCGTAGGTGTGTCTGTCTGTCTGTCTGTCTGTCTGTCTGTCTGTCTGTCTGTCTGTCTGTCTGTCTGTCTGTCTGTCTGTCTGTCTGTCTGTCTGTCTGTCTGTCTGTGTGTGTGTGTGTGTGTGTGTGTGTGTGTGTGTGTGTGTGTGTGTGTGTGTGTGTGTGTGTGTGTGTGTGTGTGTGTGTGTGTGTGTGTGTGTGTGTGTGTGTGTGTGTGTGTGTGTGTGTGTGTGTGTGTGTGTGTGTGTGTGTGTGTGTGTGTGTAACAACAGGCAACTTGTTATGTGCAGTGGGTTGGGACAATTTCCCAGGAGGTAGAGCGGTCGCCTGATAATCAGAAGGTTCCCGGTTCGATTCCAGCTCCTGGCAGCGTGTCAAAGTGTCATTGAGCAAGACACTTAACCCCTAACTGCTCCCAATGAGCAGACTGGCACCATCGGTGTGTGAATGTGTGAGTGAATGGGTGAATGTGAGGCATAAGTTGTAAAGCGCTTTGGATAAAAGCGCTATATAAATGCAGTAAATTTACTATAGCATAGCCCTAAAACAGACCCCCTTCTCCCAAAGGGTCCTGTCTAGCTTTACAGAGAATTCACTCTACGAATGTACAGTAGGTCTATAACAAAGAAAACTATAACTATGTAGAATTTCACTTAACCAAACAGAAATCTGAGTTCTTTCAGAGTATATTTGTTGTGTTTAACTACATCTAAAAGTGTATTTGTGGATAGAATATGTAGCAGAGGCTTACCACCCCACCTGAAAAAGAACCTAAGGGAAACACTTTAGCCCACAACAAGGTCCGTTTACGAGAGCGCATTGCTGGGAAAGAAGGGTGCGCTGCATTTACAACACAAGACAAATGATAAATGTTTTATCTTGATTATCTTGTTTTTATGATCGTGAGAAGCCAAAATCGTAATTTTTATTGAAACTCTATTAATCGGCCAGCCCTACGAGAAGTGTGTTCTTGTGCCCTTGCTTTCCTAAAACACTCAGGCCTATACACTCAGGTCTCTGCTTCCTGACAGGCAGCAGACCAGAGGCGGTGAGGATGGGCAACTGCAGGACAATCAACCTCGATGTGGGGGCGACAGTGGTTCAGGAGGTACAGCAGTCGTCTGGTAATCCGGGGGTTCCCAGTTCGATTCCCGCTCCTCCCGGGCAGCGTGTCCTTGAGCAAGACACTTCACCCCTAATTGCTCCAGATGAGCAGGTTGGCACTTTGCATGGTTGCCTCCGCCATCGGTGTGTGAATGTGTGAGTGAATAGGTCAAATGTGAGGAACAAATTGTAAAGCGCTTTGGATATATATATTATTACCATACCCACTCCTGTATTCCCTGTACACAAATAACTGTGTGGCCAAGCACAGCTCCAACACCACTGTCATGTTTGCAGACGACACAGCTGTGGTGGGCCTGATATCATCCAACAACGAGGCCACCTGGAGGAGGCGGTGCCAGGAAAACAACCTGTCCCTGTATGTCAGCGAGACAAAGGAGCTGATAGTGGAACTCCCCAAACAGGGGAGGAACCACAACCCCCACAGGGGAGGAACAACAACCCCCACAGGGTCAATGGGGCTCTAGTGGAGACGGTAAGCCACTTCACGTAACTTGGAGAGGACGTCAGAGAATCTTAGAGGACCTGACTTGGTCTATACACATTGCCAGCTTTGTGAAGAAGGCGCCTTTATCACATCACCTTGTACAAAATAGGAAGTACTAAGTAGTATAATCAGATGTGTCTTTACATGTACACAGGGGTGTAAAAAGTACCCAGAAATTATACTTAAGTGAAAGTATGGGTACCGTCTCAAAATCGTACTCAAGTAAAAGTCAGAGTATCTGGCTAAAAACACACTTGAGTAAAAGTAAAAAAGTTTTTTTCTCTGAAATGTAATTGAGTAAAAGTATACAAAAGTATACAAACCTAATAATACTAGAGTAAAGTACAAATCCCCCAAAACAGTACTTACTGTAAGTATTGTAACAAAGTACAATTACTCAAGTACTTTACACCCCTGCATGTACATATGTGCCACTGAGGAAATTGTTGTAAACATGGCTGCAAACCGTCCATTGTATCAACATTATTATGAACTTGTAAGTCGCTTTGGATAAAAGCGTCAGCTAAATGACTAAATGTAAATGTAAATGTTATGAGTTTCCAGTTGTCCAGTTACATGAGTGATTGGCATATGAAACTCTAACTTGGTACGATATATGGTTTGCAACCATTTCCTCTGTAGAACATATAACACACGTATATAATGCACATTTGATTATACTGTGAGCTTCCTATTTTGGAAAAACAACACGTATCATGGTTTTTTAAGGCTAAAACACTTGCTCCATTGGACTGTATTGGAGCCTGGTGAGAGAATGCAGCACAGTGCTAAGTTTGTCAATACTATATACTATATACTAATACTATACTTTTGACTTTTTCTATTTTATACTTTTTATCTAGCACACTCCCAGGGGCTCATACAGGAAAAAAAGCATTTCATGATAAAGTATTCTGTATTTTACTATGACAATTAATAAAGAAACTTGAACTTGAAACTTGAACTAAAGCTATTAGTGTAATTACAGTATGGCCTGTACTAGTCAGCATCATGCCAGACAAATAGGGCATGGGTACAAATAAATGGATCCATCCTTTAAAGGTGATGTAAGTGTTTTTTCTGTTAAAATAAGTGGTCTACAAGATAAAATAATACATGTATTACTACTAGGGATGCTCGATATTGGCTTTTTTACCGATACCGATATACCGATATTGTCCAACTCTTAATTTCCGATACCGATATCAACCGATATCAACCGATACCGATATATGCAGGGTTTCCAAAACGGGATAATTTCAGGTAATTAACATTACATATCTCTTGTTGTGGAATTAACACAACATTATGCATACTTTTGACAATAAATAAAATCAGAATTTGTTCTTACTTGCTTGCCTGGGTAAATAAAGGATATAGAAATGTAAAAAATAATAATAATAATAATAATAATAATAATAATAATAATATTTGAAAACCGATACTGATATTTTCCGATGTCACATTTTAATGCCGATATCGGCCGATAATATCGGACATCCCTAATTACTACATTACTACATTCTGACAGCCATCACTGATATAGAGTGTTTGGTCAGTAACATGGGTCATGCCAGAATATGGATGGCCTGGGTGTAGTAGCTTCCTTTGAGCCTCCCTGTATTGGCCTTAAAGGTGCTGTAATTGGTATTTTCTGTTAAGATAAAGTGTTAAATAGCTCTACATTCTGACCACCATCACTGATATAGAGTGTTTGGTCAGTAACATGGGTCTCCCAGTACCTTCGCTCTGCAGTAAACAGAAAATGCTTTTTCTGGTATCCCGTTCCCACTTTATCCAATCAGGAGAGAGAACGAAGGTTATCCTATAACTAGGGATGTCCCGATCAAGTTTTCTTGCTCCCGATCTGATCCCGATCATGTGATTTTGAGTATCTACCGATACCGATATTTCCCGAACCAATAAAAAAAAAAAAATATTTTTTATTTTTTTTCAACAAACATGACCATGTTCACGTCTTAAACTCATACTGAGGCCTTAGTTTTGGTTTAAAATTGCATATCATCATTCATTTATTTATTGTCACACAGAGCAGAAGAATTTTGCCAAAACAAACCAATAGTATCCAGCTGCAGAATGGCAGACCAGCCACACACTCAGACGCAAACGCATTTCCTTTGATTTAATTATACATCAAATGATTTATGTCAAGGATTGCAATGCCTCGCTTGAATGAAGTTAACTTTTCACCTGGATAACGTAAACATTCAGGGTGAATGTAATGTGAGAAATTGGGATTAAAAAAAAATAAATTATTTGGGTCTGAGAGTGTGGCTGGTCTGCCGTTCTGCAGCTGGATACTATTGGTTTGTTTTGGCAAAATTCTTCTGCTCTGTGTGACAATAAATAAATGAATAATGATATGCAATTTAAAACCAAAACTAAGGCCCCAGTATGAGTTTAAGACGTGAACATGGTCATGTTTGTTGAATAGAAAAAAAAAAGTAAAAAAAATAATAATAAAAAAAAAATACAGATTTTTATTAATTTTTTACCGATCCCGATCTTCGGAAAATCACGTGATCGGCCCCGATCCCTACCTATAACCCTAGTTATATGAATACTGGCTGAGCGTCTCGCTCTAGCCTTTATGAGATATATACATCTTCCGTGCACATATAGTGCGCGCATTGAAAACGTTCACATGCACCCGCATTTGCCCGTGGCCACGCCTGCTCCCGTGTTTCCTTAAAACCCAGGGTGTGGCCACTCTCATACCCTTCCAAGTCTGAATTTCACACGTGAAAAACATCCAAGGGTCCTCAGGGCGTGAAGAGTGAGACGCTCAGCCAGTATTCATATACCTAGGGTTATAGGATAACCTTCGTTATATTTCATCCTGGCATAGCGTCTCGCTCTGGCCTTTATGAGATCAAAAAGGGTAGAGCGCACGCGCAGCCACGTCAAATGCACCCCCTGAGGGCCCATATGCCCACCGAACAGGGAGGAGGGGAGTCCCGTCCACCCGCCCGTCCTAACGAGGGGGGGGGGGGGCAGTCAACTCCGACCAAAATGCGGAAGAGGGACCAGCCACCCTAGGACGCACAACGCGAGTGGGACCACGTGTGAACAGAGCACTCTGCGGTCCACACCCACAAACACTCCTGCTAGCCCACCCGATGGCGGGGTGCAGGAGAACCAAAGTGCAGCAGGGGCAATGCCCGCACACCACCAATGTGACAGGTGTTGCTCAGACAGCACCACGTCACACACTCCTGCTAGTGGCGGGGCGCAGGAGAAGTCCCGGTACCCAGGACCGCCTGGGAGGACAGAGCCCCCAGTCATGTCCACGAGGTAAACCCTGACAAAAAGACCCGGGGAGGACCAGGAGGCCGCAGCGCAGATGTCCTCCACAGAGGCCCCCCCCAGGGCAGCAGAGGCTGCCACTCCACGAGTGGAGTGTGCCCCGATGCCTGCAGGGGGAACCCATCTGGCCAAAGTGTAGCAGAGGGCAAAGCCCTCGCATAACCAATGTGACAGGCGTTGCTTGGACAGCGCCTTACCTGCATGGGAGCCACCGTAACAGACAAGCAGTTGATCGGTAGCCCTGAGGTCCTGTGTGCGCCTAAGGTACACCATCAGCACACGGACAGGACACAACAGGTGAAGGCTCGCCTCCAACTCACCTGCGTGAGGGGGAGGGTGAAACGCCTGTAGCACAATATCCCTGGAGCGATAAGAGCTCCGGATATTCCTTGGAAAAAAGGCCAGATTAGGCCTCAGAGTCGCGCTGCTAACCAGTTGCCGTAGCAGCGGGGCGCAGAGGAGGTCCCAGCCCCAGGCCACACAAGGTGGATTTACCGCCGAGTCTGGGGGCCAGGACCCCCAGAAAAGGGGCCTGGTGAGGTCAACTAGGCCGCAGCATCGAAACCTCTCCAGGCGTTCACTGGTGACACCACCCTCTACACCGCCAGCGTATCAGACAGGGCCTACACTTTACAGGTGAAGGCCCTTCTCCGCCTGGCACGCCGTGAAGACCCCCTTAGGAAGAGGCTCTGAAAACTCCCGGAGGAGGAGGCTCTGTAAGGAGGTCACCTCCTGAAGAACCCCCAGAGGAGGCTCCGAGGCCCTCCGAGGAGGCTTCCCCCCCACAACCTTGTGGGGTCAGCTGGCGCACCGGGGAGACAACACTCCAAGGAGGTTGATCCCTCAATCCAGGCCGACAGGTAACAAGAGCAGAACTCGACCTGCGCCCGGAGGACTGCGAACTACACAGGCACGCCTAAAGCGGCTGACTGCAAGAACAGAATCCCGGCGGGAAGGGTGTTCGGTATGCCATGCACACTATCATAATCTCGTGGGGCCACGAACCTCATGGAGTTGGGGTCAACCAACTCCGCCAGTGAACTGACTCCGCCACAAACCCTGACCCCGCCAATTTATTAATCCCGCGGGGTCGGGTTTCAGAGAAAGAGTTTGACACAATTGGCAGAGGTCATAAAACATGCGGGGGCATACTCTCTGGGAGCCGGGGTCAAACCCGGGCTCTACCAGAGAGTTGACTCCGCAACAAGGCACACCGGGGAGACAACCATCGCAACAGAAAAGGGTTGCTCCCTTAACCCATTAAAGAACCCTAAAACACAACTGCGCGTATACACAGGCTATACAATGCAGTTCAAAGGTGTTTCAGGCTCAAAAAAGGGCTAACCCAGGCCAACAGGTAACGAGGGCAAGGCCCGACCTGGGCCTGGAGGGCCAAGAACTACACAGGGATGCATAGAGGAGCTGACTGATAATGAGCAGCCCCCTGACAGCCCCCTCCCATCCCCCGGTCAAGCAGGGAGGGAGGGGTGAAAATAATGGAGTTTACAACTCGCAGTGGCATTTATATGACACACAACATTCATGACATCAACCCCCGTGACGTTCGGCCCGGGTTAAACTGATCCGGTCCGGCGCGACCAGGACGAGTCCCGCGCCCTGTCACGTCGCTGCCCCTCTCCAGAGGAGAGCGGGTTAGATACACGTGTCGATCAAAAAACATCACAAGGGGCGCCACCAAGACGGTCAGCACGCAAACGCACAACTCCCGGTGGCCCATGCACCTAACGGCCGTGAAACCCCCCACCAATGTTTGATCTACCCCGTAATTTCCCCCCGGAGATGCACGCGAGTCTTCGAGTCTAACCTATAGTGCGCTGGCGCTCAGTAGAGATAAAAACCTCCTTCCCGGCCGACCGCATAAAAAACGCAGTTTTTATGTTGTTGGACAAACCAGGGTGCGCCGGTCCCGAAGGCGGATTCAATCATTGAAAAACACGCCTGGGCCAGCGCTGATACCGGTCTTGCAAGACCAAACGCTGATTTATGAACAACGTGTATGCTCGTGAAAAACCCGAGAATGGTGGTGGCGAGTTTATAACAAGAAAAAGCCCCTACAACGTCTCTCCCTGCTGTCTGGGATGACCAGCAGGGAGCCGGTCCCGAAAGACACAGACATGGGTTTCTACTAGGGCTGTAAAAATTAATGCTTTAACTTTGGAGATTAATTTAAATTATTTAAAGCATTAAAATAAATTTATCTAGATTAATCTATGGAGTGAAACATCTTCAATCTTAGCGCCGCGGATATAAGAAAGAGGTCTAGCTGAGTCAATGTTGATGGTTTTGTTGAACATTTGTATTTCACAGGAGATAAACTGTATTCAAAGAAAGCTATTAAAATAGTCTTTGAATCTAAATATACTTTCTTTGTGTTGATTTTACATTAACCTGTTAAGCCTTAAGGTCCCCCTATAGGGGACTTTTCTTTTCTTTATCATAAATCGATCAATAGAGACCGTATTAGATCCCCAATTATCATATCATGGGGTACCATTGGAAAGCCACACTCATTGGCTACAACGCTGTGCAAAGATTTTCGAGATTGCCAAATGATTGACGGAGCTAGAGCCCCGGGAGTCGGGGTGTTAATGTGTACTTTTGCGTACTTTGGGGCACGCCTCACATATCGGCATGTAACTCGAGAACCACTGAACAGATTTTGTCACCTGAAAGGGCAATCGACAGGCAACAAATATGGCTTTAATTCCATCTATATATTGTATTAAAAGAAATGCACACCCGAGCCACTAGAGGTCTGCAAAGAATCGTCCACATGTGGGCCCTTGGATATTAAGAGGTCAATGTTTTTAAATATCTTTTTTGTAGCCAAGAGTAAAGACCATAACCCTATCAAAAACAGTAGTCAAAGTGTATATTTTCATTTTTACCGATGTTTTATATGATTTATCGGAAATACAAATTTATCGGAAAATGCTAATTATCGTAAAAACCGCAAGGAAATTACTAAATCCAGATTCAACCCTGCCATTGGAAAGAGGAGCATTTTCCCTATCCATAGATGTATGATTTGGCCATAATAAGGTCAAGGTCAAGTTCAAGGTCAAATATGAATTTATAATTAAAATCGATTATCATTAATTACTGTATCTACAAATCCTTCTGTTTAATCATCTTCCCGCGGTTCATTTGCTTAGATTTGTTGTACACATGATCTCAATAAGGTGGTGAATGAGCTCAGTGAGCATTTTCTCCTACCCATATACATTTTTGATCAAAGATGCAAAAATCATAAATCATAATTTATATTCTCCTTTGTTTCATCACAATTTTATCAAGCCTAGTAACAGACACAATATTTCTGACACTGGAAATACATACCCCCAGGTCCCTAGATGTTCCTAGATACCAAGAACATGCAAATTGACCTTGCAGAAGTGGAGCAATCTTCCATTTACTTAGGCATGTAACTTTAGGCGAAATACGGCTTAAGTAAATATCTGTTACAAACTTCCCACAATAACCTGGATCAACTCGACAAAATCACTGCAAAAGTTGAAGAGATTTTGGGAGCTGGAGGCTTCTTCCTCAAACCATGGGTCCGGTCAGGGCAAAGTGGGAGGAAAGGAACAGAGAAGGAAGTCCTAAAAGAGGAACAAGGGAAAACCTTCATTCTCCCAAATCAAATGAGGGAAGAAGACAACAAAGCCCTAGGCATCGGCTACCAAGTGGACGAAGACAAGCTCTACATGTTGACCTCAGTTAACTTTTCCAAAAGAAAGAAGAAAATGAGAGTTGGCAAAGATCTCCTCAAAGAAGAGGTGAGAACCGAAACACCAAACCCACTGACTAGAAGGGCTCTCTTAAGCCAAGTAGCCGGGCTGTACGACCCAATTGGCCTAGTAGCACCGGTCAAGCAGAAGGGAGCAATTCTTGTCAGAAAGGCATTCCAAGAGGGAGGAGGTGGCAAGCTGACCCAAGAAACCTGGGACAAACCACTCTCGGAAAGCATCAGAGAAGAAGCCATACAGCTTTTTGAAGAATATGTACAGCTTGGTCAGGTGAAATTCTACAGAAGCCTCACACCAGCTGACTGGAAAGGAAACCCTTGGGGCATCACATTCTCTGATGGAAGTGACAAAACCTTTGGAGCTGTGATGTACTTAAGGTGGGAAACATGTCATGGCATTGAAGTTCGGTTTGTGGAATCAAAAGCCAAACTGACACCTCTGGATCAAAAGGGAGAAGCTGTAAAAGCTGAGATCTGTGGAGCAGTCTTCGCAGCCAGAATCAGGAAGTATGTGGAAAAGCATGCTCGAATGAAGATCGAGAAATGGTTCAATCTGCTGGACAGTCAGACGGTCCTTGGGGCAATCCAGAGAGACAGTTATGGGTACCAAAGCTTCTTTGCCAACGGAGTGGGTGAAATCCAAAAGACTGCACCAGTGCAGGACTGGTGGTGGATCCGTGGAGGTCTGAACATAGCTGACATCATTACAAGAGGAGGCACTCCTGAAGATTTAAAAGAGGATTCCACCTGGCAAAATGGACCAGATTTCCTGAAGTGGCCAGTGGAGGAGTAGCCCATTAAATCAGCTGGAGAGGTAGCTGCCCAGGCCAGGGAGAGCGTAAACACACTCCAAAGGAAGGCATTTTCAGCTGCAATCACACAAGCTCACGCTAAAATCAGTCCGCAGGAAGACGACCCTCTGACCACACAGGAAAGTCAAAAGGAAATGCCAACTCTTCTAAGAAGGAAGCCCACTGGCTGGGTCAAAGATCTTGTGGAAATAAGAAGATTCAGCAACCTGTCCAAACTGGTGAGAGTCATCGCCTGGGTCTATCGAGCTGTCAAGCAGTGGCTAGAGAGGAAGTGCCAGGTGCCAGGGCAGTCAAAGTGGGAGGCATCACCCAAACAAGCTGGGTTGACTGTAAAAGAACTTGACAACGCATCTGAAGACATTTTCCTCGCTGCTCAAGAAGTTAACCCACATCTCTGTGGGTTAACTTCTCATCGGCCAGGGCTGTCCCTGCCGTGGACTCTGGCAATAGAGTCTGTATCAAACCCAAAAACGGAGGGTGGGGGTGTGCAAACTGTAACACAAGCCCCACTCTCAACGTTTTCTCCATCCACACCGACATGTGGCACTTCTGTAGCCACACGTGGTAAAAATCGCAAAGCAACCTTGCAGCCGACTGGCGCCGGCCGGCTAAGAATCGTAGATAGGTGGCCCGGTCCCTCCCGCTGTGCATTGCAAACCCTGGCTTCACCGACAACGCGAGCAAGGTATCTCATGGGGTTGGGATTCCGCACCCTGACTCTACCAACGAGGCAATTGCACCCAAGGGGGGGACCCCGACAGAAAGGGGCGGTCTGAAACGAGGGGAACGACAGTCATCACTCCTGGTGAATGAGGTGGCTCCCCCGCTGAGCATTGACTCGGTTTAGCAAAGCGATTAGCTTGCTGGGGATGGCCTGCTCTACGGCTGGATATGCATGATGTGTGGCCCTCACTCTGTCTAGGGTGAAAACCCCCCACACACCGTAGCCCTGTAGTGATATTACTATCACCAAAATTACGCGTGCCTGACGCACTGCCGCTGCTAGGACTGGTAGTCCGAACGGGGGAAGGCACAAGCGTAATACCCGGCCTGGCGAGGGCGGGGCTGGGGGAACCTGTGCTGTGACCCCAAGGGTTCCCACTCTGACGACATCATTTTTTTTTAGAGATAGGGAACCTGCTTCATCGTCACATACAACACCAGGCTCACCAAGCGCACACGCCGAGCGTGTGGCGAGGGAGCCTCCTGACAGTACAACATTCTCATAGACAGACCCAGGCCTAGCTAGCTGCTGGGTATCAGCCCCTGTCTTCATGAGAAGCAATATGTCGGGCCGCCTACGCTACACTGCGAAAACGCGGCCCGACGCCAGACGGGACAGAACAGAGCCCTGTGTCCCGTAACGTAACGGGGGGGAGTGAACGGAGAGCGTGCTAGACACAGCGAGATGGCGAGGGTTACTCCTCGAAAGGAGGCACGTCCATCTAATTCAGCCGATCCCTCGGCCGCCAGGGTCTGTCGGCACCGTGAGAGCCTGTCTCCCTGTCTACAGGTTGTCTTGGGCGGGGGACACATGGCCACCGGTCATCAGCAGCTGCTGATGAGACCATGCTCTCACCTCTGGCTGTGAGGTGTGGGGCGGCGTGGTCGCCCTGGCTATAGGCCGACTGCGCCTCCGCTGACAAACCAAAAAGTCCATCCACGGAGAGGGGGCCCTGAGGAGCTGCGTCCTCACTCTCCCTGCGGTTATAGCTTGCGGCTGGGTCAAAAAGCTGTATAACCTCAAAACCCTGAGCGAGGGTCTTGACATCGGCCGTCCCCAAGACCCCATCGCCCGATACCATTTTCGACAGAAAAGCAGCCAACTGAGCAATGTTATTAGTTGCCACTAAATTCTGTACTGCGGCGATAAGCTTCATCAGCCCACTCAACCACCTGCCGGGCCGATTCGCCTCTTGGCGTCGGCTTCCGGGCGGGGTGCCACTCTACCATGTCTGGGCAGAGGACCGAAACCAACTGCTTCTCTAAGCGTGGCACACCGGTCCTAAGCCCTGCCGCCATCAGGCCGTCTACCTGTGTAAAAGGTAGATAAGCCTCGGCTAAACCCTTAACGTTAGACACCGTCTGTCCCTCAGCGATGTAATGGTTAAGTCGGCGTTCCCCCGACACACAGGAGTGGAGCCCCGAAAGCAACAGCATTAGCATTAGTAGCGCACGCCATGATACTGTGAAAAACACTCAATAACGTTACACGTTGTGCGCATTCACCTGAGTACACAGCCCCCCGCACTGCAGATACACCGCCCGTTCATCTCATGGGACAGCGGGCGGCAGTGACAGTACTAATACTAGAGGATGCCGTCGCCAGGCCTACCTTAGCACGACTCAGCTCGACTACTGACTGTCGTGCGAAGTTCACCCGACCACTGTCACGGAACTGTGAAGAAAGTCCAGCGTCGAGCCGATATCCCGTCTGGACGCGCTGAGGAAAACCCGGGGGCTGGGGAAATTCCGGCGGTAATCCGACATGCTTTAATTTCTCTCTCCTCTTCATAACAACTAAACTAAACAACAAACGTTTCCACTGGCTGACAGGTGCCTATGAGCAAAAAGTCACGCGTGAAAAAAGATGAGAAGGGTATGAGAGTGGCCACACCCTGGGTTTTAAGGAAACACAGGAGCAGGCGTGGCCACGGGCAAATGCGGGTGCATGTGAACGTTTTTCAACGTGCACACAATATGTGCACGGAAGATGTATATATATCTCATAAAGGCTAGAGCGAGACGCTATGCCAGGATGAAATATAACCATAGATATCTTTACTTATTCAAGAAATTCTGCAAAGCCAAATTTGCTTATTGCTTATATATTATTTTACTTATTTCAAGCACATATTTGCTTAAAACTAGTTTATATTTCTTATTTCTGTCAGACCATTTTTGCAGTGTTGAGTTCTCTTTCATTTAGAGTTATTTAACATTTTGTAGAGCTATTTAACACTTTATCTTATCAAAAAATACCACTTACAGAGAGGCTCAAAGGAAGCTACTACACCCAGGCCACCCAGATCCTAAATGAGGACTCTGTCTAATACCTGTAGTCACTGACTGCATTATACTCTCATATAAATTTGCACAACCATCCATTTGCATATCTGCACATTTGCTTTGTGCCCGTTTCCATAGTCCCGATTCCTGTATTTTTATTAGGGATGGGCATTGATTTTCGAATAGTCGTTAAATGATAAAAGAATGTATAGTTTATGCGAATATCGTTTAGTCTCAAAAAATGTATTTTGCACTAAGCTCACACATTTCAAGCAACAGCGATGTAAGGTTCAGAATGAATGCTTTTGTTCCCCGAAAATACGCTAGCTTGGTCCGCTAGCATTAGCTGTTAGCAATGACAGCAGCCAGCTAGCTCGCTTTTTTATCTCACGTTCGCTATAAAAAACCATCAAATAAAAAAAATCATACGTTAATGTGGAAGCTCAGATATTTCAAACATCAGCAATGTAACTTTCAAAATAAATGCTTTTGTTCCTGGAAATAACGTTATATCACAAATATCTATCTGTTAGCAATGACAGCAGCCAGCTAGCTTGCTTGTTTGAGTATGTCACGTTCATTATTAAATAAAAACTAAATCATATGTTAATGTGTGTGTGTGTGTGTGTGTGGGGGGGGTTATTGAAAGAGTTATTTATCTTTTTGATGCACAGTCCAGCGGAGGTTCACAGAAGTTTCACTGCCATTGTACATGTATATTGATTTTGAAAGCGGATCCAGACTGTTTCCCCCAAACAGCTGACAAAACAGCTAAGCTCACAACAATTGTATTGTAAAATCATCCTAGCTCTCAAAATCATCCTATCATGTCAAAGTGTGTCAAGGTTCACCATTCTGTGCAGCCGTGTCAAGGAATCACACAAGGGCATTTCTTACTTTTTAGGAGTCCCAGGTCAAATGGTTGAAAGCCACTGCTGAATGCCTCAGTGAAATGACTCATATACAGTAGAGCTCCAACAACATGATCCCAAAGCACCATCATCTTTGTCATTTACACTCAATCTATTCACCTTCTCTACACTTCTATTGTGTACTAAATCAGCATCCACTGTCCAAACCTCGAAATCATTCAGCCCCTCTGATCCATAACAGTGTTCAATTATTTCAACTGAATATTCACACCATTATTGGTACATTCCTACAGGTGATGATGATGATGATGATGATGATGATGATGATGATGATGATGATGATGATGATGATGATGATGATGATGATGATGATGACAACAAGGCTTTTAATCGTCAAGGTAAGAGGATTTTAAGTCATGGTATCCATAAACTTCAATCGGTTCGGATCCTTTGAATGAATGAGAATGTAACCAAACATGGCTTCCACATAGAAATCACTGACTGCGCTCAGAGAGGAGTCGTTCGGCAAAAAAAAAATCTGAGTATATCTGCTTAGAAAACGTAATTGTCGAATTTTATTATTTTTTATTTCTCCACGTGGTAAATACACAGGTCACAACATGTTTACAGGAACGTTTTGGAGTTGTATTTGGAGTGTATTTGGTGACTGTAGGGCACTGTAGGGAACGTCAGGCTCTAAAACCCCCCCACTTCCAGTGATGAAGCTAAGATGAATGAATGAATGAATGAAAACTTTATTAACAGATTGCAGAATGGGTACAGTGCAGTACAGCTCAATACATACAATTGTTAAGGGGATGCAGACCAGAGAAAGATTTTCGTCTTGTTTCCACCAGGGTCCCCCATTTCCAATTCATCGTAACATATATGACATACATGACATACAGATAGATACGCTAACGGAGCGACTGTTCCCTAAGCTAAATGCCCGCACAGAGACAAAAAATGTATGTATCTTCTTGTCTAACTCCAGGGAAGATGTTAAATAAGCAAATTTCCCAAAATGTTGGAGTTTTCCTTTAACGCCTGCTTGTTGATTACAATCACCTGTTGTTTGTCGACCAAGATGTCTGCGAGGAAACTACACTATGAACACATCTTCTGTAACAGACATGGGGACTTGATTAGCTAGTACTTTTACTCCAAGTAATTTCCCCCAACAACTATACAAAATTTAAATAAGGCTAATGGTGGAGGTGTTGATTTTGTAATGCTATATAACTACTAGAAGTGGGGAGAAAAAAATCGATACAGCAATATATTGCGATTTTACAATATTATATCGATACAGTGACACCAAGTATCAATATTTAAAACATTTATTATAATAATAATCTTTTTATTTAGTTTTATCTTTTTTTTGTGCTCGACAATCCCATTTTATTGCAATACAAATTATTGGAATGAGGTGAACTGAAGATTGAACATGTTATCTTATTAGATAAAACATGATGATGTATATATATTTCTATTGCAGATGTTAACAAAGTATTCTGTTGGGGACATCATTTGCAGTTGAAAAAAGGTACAAATACATCGCAATATCTTGACTCTAGTATTGTGATAATATTGTACTGTGGGGCCTCTAGTGATTCCCGCCCTAATAACTACTACACAGCATACACTCTACTGGAGCCATATTCTCTCATATCCTCTCCAACAATAGTGAGAGAACACTTACACTACAAATTACCGTGCTATTTGATCATCCACCCTACACACTACAAAAGGGTATATTTATCTGTCAGCCTTCATTATGACTATCATTCTCCACTCCACTGGTTATCCACTTGTTGGGACCGCTTTTATGTGTGCACCGATGCTGACGCCTGACGGCAACCATAATTGACACAGATCACAGGATGTCACCTCTGAGGCTCTGACTCAGAATGCAACAGTCTGTCACTCAATCTGATCACTCACTGCTGATCCAAGATGGCGCGGGAACAGATCATCCCACTCGCCGGTGACGCTGATTAAAAACATAGTGCCTGGATAGCATTTTGTCTTGAGAGAATCAACTTGTTGTCAGAGATCCAACACAACTGGCCGTGTCCATTGACGGAACAAAACAATCTGATATAATGAGAGACGGATAGCTAACGTAATTAATTACATTGGAATCGTATCTCGTCTTTCTCTCGTTTATTTGTATCAGTGATAAACTGGCCTGGTGGCGTGTAGTCTTTTACCAACAAACTTGCATTTTTCCGCGATCTGATTGGCCACTGACGTTTCTGGTCATGTGACATCTGCGCCAATCGTGTGACGCCTGTTTCTATCACTGGTTAAGCTTAGGTACTATTTTGAAGTTGGTTAAGGTTAGAGTTTGTCTTAGAGCAGGGCGATAGAACACCAGCCCTGATTCCAAACTAGGCGTTAGAAGCAGAAATAGGCGCAGAAACAGGCGTCACGTGATTGGCACAGATGTCACATGACCAGAAACGTCAGTGGCCAATCAGATCGCGGAAAAATGCAAGTTTGTTGGTAAAAAACTAGACGCGGCCTGGTGTGCAGACACATGGAAAGGCCAGACAGTTATCGCCGGAAGGGGGAAATTAATGCCACGCTCCCAAAGCCTGACAACCTGTTTCAACCACAATGCACAGCCATCTTCTGTGACCTCAAAGACCCTGTCCGCGCACAACATAGCCACCAATCAAATTAGTTCATTATAATGAGAGGGAAGGGGGGGGCGGGTTTGTGATTCATATGAAGGACAGGATTAAAAATGTAAAGGGCCTACATGTACGATTTTCAGTCATTTGGAATGATTACCATGTACATTTAACTGCTAAAAAATAAATACATTATTTTGCCGATAACCTAGTGTAAAATGGTTGGATATGAGCTTCCCTCCATCCAGGTTATACAATGGACATGTCAATTCCATTGACATACAATGTCAGCAAATCCCGCAGGATTATCAAAGACCCCAGCCATCCCAACTGTGGACTGTTTCAGCTGATGCCATCAGGTAAACTGTACAGGAGTCTCAGGACCAGCAGGCTCCCAGACAGTCTTTCCAGGCAGTAAGGCTCATAAACAAATACCGGCCTGCTGCTTGTCTGCCCACTACTCACTCACTGTACTGAGTCAATACTGCGATGTATACCATGTTCACGTCTTAAACTCATACTGAGGCCGTAGTTTTGGTTTTAAATTGCATATCATCATTCATTTATTTATTGTCACACAAAGCAGAAGAATTTTGCCAAAACAAACCAATATTATCCAGCTGCAGAACGGCAGACCAGCCACACTCTCAGACCCAAACGCTTTAACGATTTAATTATACATCAAATGATTTATGTCAAGGATTGCAATGCCTCGCTTGAATGAAGTTAACTTTTCACCTGGATAACGTTTTTATTTTTTTGATCGGATCGGGAAAGATCGATATCGGTAGATACTCAAAATCACATGATCGGGATCGGATCGAGAGCAAAAAAATTTGATCTGGACATCCCTAACGGTAACCTGTTGCGTGTACTTTACCAAGAGAAGCCCCGCTTTCAGTGCTTTGTGGGCAGCGCTACTGCACGCTCACACAGACACACACAACATATGAGGAAGTGGACAGATCCGACCAGCATTGCTGGCTCCTCACAATGCAAACGCGAAAATGTACATTACAGATGAACTGCAGAGAGAATTTCCAATTTATCATCCCGGTCGAGACTAATTGGAAGCGGAGTGCAACGCGTGCAAAGCTTGACCATATGTTTATGTGTCTAATAAAGGTGCTGGCGATCTCAAAGCTCACATGGACACAGCAAAACATTACAAACAAAGCAGTGCGAGGCGAGAGTTTGATGGCAAAGTTGACCGAATTGATTGAAGAATGCAGCTATACAGAGAGAGAAAGAAAATAATTGAAAACTATTTTGATGCCTCAAAATGATGTTTTGGTTTGATAAGATGCTTATGATACAATCATTCTAAGGATTATGTGTGTAATAAATTAGTTTAGTACACTAATTGCAACAAATCTGAAACTGCATAGTGCACTTTTAAATTAGTATCTTTGTGAGGTTACTGTTTTATAATTTACATTACATTGAAAAGATAAAGATATATTTTTTAAAGCTGGATTTTCTCATACAGAAGAGGTATTATTTAGAACATTACATCATATTTTTCTTGTTATTTATTTTGTCCAGTAAGACTTGAAAATATATATTATTTTGTCATAGATTTAGTTATTTTCTTGAGATTTGTCAGATAGATTACTTTAGGCATAATACAGCATGTTGAGTAACTTTGGTTATAGAGAGATATTATTTTGTTATATAAAATAATATAAACAATAATTGTATATCCATACAGAGGAGGTATACTTTAAATATATTATAATGATAAGGCATCTTTGAGTAAACTTTGATTAAGTATCTTGAGGCTGAAGGCAGAGTGTCCTCTTTAAAAAAAAATCACAATATGGTCACCCTTGAAGTCGCATTATAATTCACTTAATAAAATAATGACGAGTCAGCCTCCTAAAAAGACAAAAGTTAGTGACACGACTCACACCGCCGCCGCCAACCCAGCCAAAGTAAGGACTATGCTCTGTATCGTCAATCAATGGTCAAATAAATATTTGGTTAAGGAATATAATATGCCTTTTTGTATTATTTCTCTGTGTATCAGCAAAATGTATATATTTTTATGTTAGACATTAAGGGAAATTAAGATTCTCAGATTTTTTACAAACCGCCGCTTATCAACTAACCGGTTAATCGGCAGGTGACGTATGTTGCTCAGTAGTTGCTGATGTCTGCTCAGGAGGTTTGAGTGTTTGCTCAGACCAAAAAATAATTAGAGGGAACATTGGTGTAGAATCATATGCCTCCTCCGATACATGTGGAGTCATCAGCTGCTTGTTTTCACCTGACAGCGAGGAGTTTCACTGGGAGAATCCCAGATGCTTGACCTTACTCCTAGAACCCACCTCACCCCTGCCCACTTTGACAACCTAGGATGGCTTAGACTTGGAGTAGACGACAGAGTACAGCAACTTGCAATGGGCCTGGTCTACAAGATACATTACACGACCAAGGTACCCATGTACATGTCAAAATACTTCCCAAAGGTCAGTGAATACCACGATCACAACACCAGAGGGAGCTCCACAAATCATGTTAAACCCAGATTCGGCTCAAACAAGGGACTAAACACGTTTTCGCAATTATGCCACATCAATGTGGAACGCCCTACCCAAAGCTGTAAAGGAATGTGAATCACTACCCACTTTCAAAAACACTACACACAATTTGACACTACGTCAAATGTATATACTTTTTTTCTGGACTCTTTTCGTATCACAAACAGTACTGTATTTGCAAATCTGGTATGTCATAAATGTATAGATGTAGCAGTACTGTCTATCTGTATGTCATATATGTCATATATGTTACGATGAATTGAAAATGGGGGACCCTGATGTAAACAAGACAAAAGTCTTTCTCTGGTCTGCATCCCCTTAACAATTGTATGTATTGAGCTGTACTGTACTGTACCCATTCTGCAATCTGTTAATAAAAATTTCAATCAATCAATCAATCAATCAATCAAATAACAACCGGTAACTTCACTGTTAGATGGCATGCTTTGTAGCAACCTGCCTCTGCAAAAGGACACTGTCACACGAAGCGATTTCACTGGATGTCCCGGACACAATGGAAGTATGGATATATTCGTAACGAATCATTTAAAAAAGATACCGTTAACTGGAATATGTTAGTTGTTTACACAATGTTGGATTATGTAATTGGTTTGTCATGACCCATTGTCAAAACAATAATACATCGCAGGATTTATATGAAGTTTGTTGTTAGATGGCATGCTTTGAAGCAACTTCCCTCTGCTTCTAGACACGGAGGCAACTTTCAAATTTTCTTTGGACCTACTTTTTCTGCGGATGGTTTTGTGAATAAATCTCCATTATGCTTCAATTACTGTGTGTTTATTCTATAGCAATAAGGTTGGGTGAATTTTAACACTTTAATCCCCGGAGACGCCGAAACTCATCTTTCCCCGCCATGCTCATTCTGCCGAAGACGCCGTAACACGTCTTTGATATCAATATTTCAAAAATCTGTGATCGAAATCATATTTCTCCCCCGGGGACCTGAGATATACTGCTGAGCTCCACTCAACTATCTAACGGTTCAAGAGCGCCATCTGGTGGCCGATCGGGGGATCGCCCAGGGGAGAAACAGGATGTAGAAGCTGGTGCTCATTTCAATTCGGTCCGATCACTCGCTATAGGTCCCGGGACTCGAGCTCGACACAATACATAGCGATCCGTTGCCAATAACTCGATAAACAACATGATTTGGACGTATATACTATTATACAACCTGGAAATAGATCGGGTATTTCTCCATCCCATAATAGAAAAAATTCTGTTCCACGCTCATCTGCCAACGGCGCGAGGAAGCTACGGTGAGTTTCAGCGTTATTTTCTAATGTCCTCTATACTAACTGCTCTAATGATCATATCACCCACACTAGATGAATGATATAACGTTGCCCACGGAATTATAAACGACCCCCCGCCCATCCGGTCAACATCAGATCATACGTAGTAACTTCTAGAACTACGTGCAGTTGAAATTTTTTATCTGGCACCGATTGCTATTAAACTGTATTTGATCATCAATATAATGCATTTAGGGCTATAAATCAAGTTCTGGAGAAAGCTGCAGAAAACGATAAAAACATACTTATACTTTAGACCGTATTTTAGTATGAATATGTGAATGAAAAAGTATAACGTTGCTACACCCTGAACAATAGATATAGGACATTGAATGGGCCATAATAATGTCAATTTAGCAATACAATTTAAAAAGTTATAGCCCTGCAAAGAAGGGGAACTTCTCCATAGACAAATAGAGCTGGCTAGGGATGGTAAATTATGAATTTAACCATGGCGATCAAAGTGTTAATGTTGCTGTGGGACAAAGTGAGACTAGCCTCCAATCAAATGCCATGTATGTATGTAGATATTATAATTACTATGTTTATATAGTGGATCATACAAATACAAACACAATAGATGTTTTGGAACTTTTGATATGTATTGCCCCTCAACAGGCCACAACTGGGCAACATTAAATTATGCTTGTTAAGCACTATACCAAAAATAAATAACAAATATACTGATTGATTGAACATTTTAATTAACAGATTGCAGAATGGGTACAATACAGTACGGCTCAATACACACAATTGTTAAGGGGATGCAGACCAGAGAAAGACTTTCGTCTTGTTTACATCAGGGTCCCCCATTTTAAATTCATGACATTTATGACATACATGACATACAGATATAAGAATCTAATCTAATCATTCTAAACTAATCTAATCATGACATTTAAGACATGCATGACATACAGATATATATATATCTCTGAGCACCAGACTGTGCTATTAAACCAGGAAGTGCAGCACTATGTTGATAAGGCTGTCAGCAGTAGAGCCTCCACTACTGTAGTGCCCTGCGCTGCAACACAACAAGAGTGAACAAAAAACGCTCATGGACCCGCGGTCTGTCATTGACTGCTCGCTTGTGTTGTTCCTTGTTTGTTGGATTCGTTTTGGATTATTTGGGCTCGCAAACAAACTATCAAAACATACACTACACCGACCCGCGGTCTCACGCTGACTGATCGCTTGTGTTGTCGCGCTGTGTGTCAGACAATGGATTGCTTTAGACACCCGCCCACCTCTACCTCTGATTGGCTTACCATGACATTTTACTCAACCTCAGCCGATCGCGCGCTGCCCACTAACAAGGAAGGACAGAATGCCTCTCGGCGCAGAGATGTCTGATGAAAAGAAAAAGCTTCATTCATAGTAACGCGCGGCATTTTTTTGCAGTAACGGTAACAGCGTTATTAAGATTGGAAGAGTAATCCGTTAGATTACTCGTTACTGAAAAAACTAACGCTGTTAGTAACGCCGTTACTTATAACGCCGTTATTCCCATCACTGCTCTTAATAGTTGGTATATTGTCTGTGTGTGAGAAGTTAAAAAAGATTAAATGAAAACAAGAGTGAGACGAGGAGAGGGAGGGAGTTCAAAGGTCATCATAAGGGTCCTAAAGGCCCGTTCACACCATGTGGCATTGTAATAAAGCTACACTGCTCTGCTGTTACTGTAACATACTGTGAGAACAAAAAATAAAAAGCAAACAAAGACGGTAGTGGGAGGTAACAGCAATAGGGAGCAAAGGTAGACGAAACCACTGACGGAGGAACATGGGTATTCAATAGAGATGTTAACGTATGATAAGAAATATTGACTTGTGAAATGGAGCTCTCACAGTGTCTGGGCTTCTGGTCACACACATAACTTATTGGTGTTGAACCAGAAAATAAGTCCATGTCACTGGAAAACCACCCACGCTTAGCTGTCACCGTTTCCACAGAGTCCACTGCATTCCATTCTTATGTCGCTGGTGCAGCTCTGGGCTTTGCCACATCTTTGTGACATCACAGATTAGTCTCGGCTCCCCTGAGTGGAGCTCGGAGTTGTTTGTGTTGTTCACAAATTAAAAATGAAATGTTCCCTGAGTTAATAATGTATGTAAATTCAGTTTTCCCTATCTCAATTAGATGGACTTCTTTCAACATCATTTTTATTTAGTGTAATGGGGCCAAGACCGTAACAGACTACAAAGAGTGACACGTTCAGCCGAACGCACAATTGGAGGGGGGCTTCCCACCCTCCAGAACATTTACAACAAGCGGTGCAAGGGGAAGGCTAAGATAATTATTAAGGACTCGAGCCACCCGAACAACTGCCTCTTTGAACTGCTGCGGTCAGGCAAGCGATACCGGAGTCTTAAGGCGAGCACAGAAAGACTCAGAAGAAGCTTCTATCCCCAGGCCATCAGGCTGCTAAACGAACAATAAACACTATGCAACAACCATCAAATGCACACAGCACACACACCCACACGCACACACTCACTTAAACAAACAACACACTGCAGCACCCACTCTCCACACTTTAGATCACACAAACACACTTTATATTTATTGATAAAGGATTTGCACTGCAACTCGTACACCTACTGTAAATTGTACCTAAATTGCACCTCATCCTATTTCTGCCTTGCACTATATAGTATTGTATATTAGTACACTACACAGTATTGTATATTATATGGTAACTCAGTTACGTCTACTCTGCATCGAACATTGTACATATGTCTATACTGAACACTGTGACCTAATTTTTTTACTTCTAATTTACATGCTATACTATGTTATTTTATTTCATACTTATCTTGTCTTGCACAGTCTCTGGAGCGTAACAGTAAGAAGCATTTTGTATAAAAGTATTCTGTACTTCTGTATGACAACTATTAAAGAAACTTGAACTTGAACATGAATACTAATGTACTGATGCTGGGGTTGAGTGAAAACTGAGAGAGATCAGGGGAGGGAGGGAGGGAGAGAGAGAGAGAGAGAGAGAGAGGAGAGAGAGAGAGAGAGAGAGAGAGAGAGAGAGAGAGAGAGAGAGAGAGAGAGAGAGAGCTAAGAGGACAAAGGCAGCAGGTAGTGTTACTGTATGCAGATGTTTATGGCATTGTAGTGGCCTCTGGCTCAATCCCTGATTCTACCAGCTTTTGGGATTGGTCGTAATTGAAGCAGGGGGCATTACAGCATCAGTCCATGATCCCTTTATGTAGAACATAATGGGTTCCTCGGTCCATGCAGGATGAAAGAGGGAAGTCGTAAAACCACAAATTGGAAGACAGAACAATAGAGTGTACCCTTGGCCCGCACTATCAGATCAACGGCAAGAGATTAGCGAGTACCAATCGCTGTGGTGACCATTCGGCCCGTCTGCCAGTGCCAAACGGGGCCCACGTGGAACCGCAAAACAATTTACTCCACTCCACGTTTCTCCACATGCCTCTGGATGGCTGTGATGTCTATTTTAAGATGGAGAGGGTCAGTAGTCATCAATCAGTGGTTGGTCAATCTGGAATGATGGACGGTGGTATTTTGTCCCTGACAGCGTTTAAAGGCATAGACAGGGCCGGACTGGGGAAATAATTCATACCGGGAGATATAGCGCGAAATATAGCCCCAGTCAGGCCACTTTCTAAGGGGGGGGGGGGGGGGGGGGGGGGTTTGTTACAAAAACTTAATTTCCTGCATTCTGGTGAATTTTAGTGCATGTGAATCACAAACTAATAAGCCAACAATTGCTTAGTACAATGTACTGTTATGAACCTCAAATAAAACTGTTGTGGCACTAGCAATGCTACTCTCTCCACCTTCAAAAAGAAAAAAGCAAGAGCACAACATATTTTTCTATTTACTATTATAATACAGTTAACCACTCTCTCCACCTATTCAAACAGAGCAAGAGCACAATACCCTATTCAGTTTACTGATGCACTACCCATCAACAGTTAAAATAGCCCTTTACACAAACATTAAATAACAGACCTTTCATTACAATACTATAATAACAGTAGCCACTGCCAGAATAGTGACACATGTATTGCGTGTGGTGAGCACACGCATGCATGCACAACGAAGACAGAAGATTGCGTTGTCTCAATCATTTTAACTATAAAATTAGCTCAAAGTATGAGCTCACTGACTGAAATTTCCAACAAAAAGCATCAATTGTCAAATAATTATTGATCACATTAACTAGACTAGATGTTTTTGAGGAAATTGGAAAGGGAACAACAACTTAACCCATGTGTTTGATCAGATTAATTTTCTTTTGATAACTTTGCAGTGATTATGTTTGTAGCCAATATATGTGGCAACGGTGTGTAATCTTTGAATCATCTTGGAATTATTTTGACTTTCTCTTTCATAAATAGTTTATTCAATTTCAACTTCAGCCCCAATCATAACCACCACATATTGTTTTTTGTAATGTCAGATTTAACAACTCCTTTCAGAAAAGTGGGAGTATTTCATTTTTTATCAGGGATATATATGCACAATGTATAGTAATGTTTTTTTTATGCTTTTTTAATTTCCATGTCAGTTGTTAATGTGTTTGTATGAGTCTTTTGTATGTTTTGTATGATGTTACGAAAAAGAAAAAGACAAATCTTGGATGTTGCATATTATGCTGTGGAAAGATGTCTTGTGAATATTGGAAAGATTTGTGCAAAAATATATAAAAAAAAAAAAAAAAACGTTACACTGCATGAGATGTGTGTGTGTGGGGGGGTCAGTACTAACTTTGTGGGGACCAGCATTTAATGAGAAATGGTATCAGGAATAGCCTCTAGGTACCTTGTTTGCAGAGAAAACAAGCAACTACTGTAATCTCCCCAAACACAAGGACAGGGCCCATTATCATTCAACCTCAGCATGCTTGAACACCCCCCCCCCCCCCACACACACACACACATACACACATAGATCTCACATTACATGTGCACAATCATACACAAACTAAAATTGCATCTTTAATGCACACACACACACACACGTGTGTGCATTAAATGCAACACAACAAATGCAACACAAATACATGCAACCCAAGCACACACACACACACACACACACACACACACACATGCACACAACAGACCTCACATATACTCTTGCATGTTTGCAAACACACAGCTACACACACACACACACACACACACACACACCCACATACACAGCTTAAATCCCAATAGATCTGGGACAAGTCATTAGTCTCCAGAGCCTGTGCCGAGGACAGGCTGGGGCCAATGCTGATGCCCTGTTCTGCCAAAACCAACACATGGCACAGAGTGAATTAATGACTATATGGAAGTGTGTGAATTGTTTGGTGCATAATGGGCCTACCTGCATCTGTCACTGGCTCACTGATTCATTACAATGGGGTATTGTGAGAGGAAATTAAGCTGAGAGAACTGGGACTGAGGTATTCCAGGCATTATTCTAGGCATAGAAACATCCAGTCGGCTCTACAAAACTGAAATGTCTGTGGCTAACAATAAACAATCAAATAATTTTGTGGCAAACTTGAGGCAAACAATAGAAACCATGCTGGAATGTCGCCACAGGTTTGCCACAAAACTCATTTGCATGTGAAATTACGAGTTTGCCACAACTTGTGATTCTCACAAAGCCATCGCTTGTCATAATCATGGTTTATCATTAGATAAACAAATGTTCTTTATAATTCAGTGAATTATAACATTATTATTATAATTTAATATAATTATTTTATGCATTTCTTTTATCCTAATTATCATTGTTGCAAAGCATCTCCCTTTATTTCAAGGACATAATACTGTAATATATCTGCAGATACATAAACTTTATTTTATACCTAACATGAAGTGCTACATGAATTAAATGTCCTATATGAATGCACATGAAGATTTGCATTATATCATAAAAATATAACTAATGGCCCACCACCTTCGTCACTACTGCTAAATAAATTACTGTGACTTTCAAATGTAAAAAGAAAAACATCTAAACAATGTGATGTCCCATAAGTTCAGTGAGAAGAGGAGATCAGGATGCGTCTATGCCTTCTACAATGCTGTTCGGTTTCTGGGTTCCTCTGATTGGCCACTAAGCCCATGTGACCCTACGCTAGCACGCCCCCCTTATCGCCACCAGTTCGCGCGACAAGCCCCTTCAATGACAGAGCTCCCATATTTGCGAATGCATAAACTATATCTTAAATTATGGCTATGTGTCTAATATGGCCGTAGCTTATCAATTACTTGTTTTGTTTACATCAGGGTGAACGCTGTTGCATTCGCAAATATGAGAGCCAGCAATACGCAGCTATGTTGTTTCTTTACACATATGTTGGATTATGTAATTGGTTTGTCATGACAAACCAATAAAAAATCTGACTTGTTTTGTTTACATCAGGGTGAACGCTGTTGCATTCGCAAATATGAGAGCCAGCAATACGCAGCTATGTTGTTTCTTTACACATATGTTGGATTATGTAATTGGTTTGTCATGACAAACCAATAAAAAATCGGACTTGTTTTGTTTACATCAGGGTGAACGCTGTTGCATTCGCAAATATGAGAGCCAGCAATACGCAGCTATCTTGTTTCTTTACACATATGTTGGATTATGTAATTGGTTTGTCATGACAAACCAATAAAAAATCAGACTTGTTTTGTTTACATCAGGGTGAACGCTGTTGCATTCGCAAATATGAGAGCCAGCAATACGCAGCTATGTTGTTTCTTTACACATATGTTGGATTATGTAATTGGTTTGTTATGACAAACCAATAAAAAAATCGCTACTTTACATCAGGGTGAACGCTGTTACGCTGCCACCACCCTTGCGAATGTCATTGAAGGGGCTTGTGCGCGAACTGGCGGCGATAAGGGGGGCGTGCTAGCGTAGGGTCACGTGGGCTTAGTGGCCAATCAGAGGAACCCGGAAACCGAACAGCGTTGTAGAAGGCATAGACGCGATCAGGATAGATACATAATACTGTAAACAGCTCTCTGCTAAATTTAGATTACAAAAAAATCGGAATCCCTGATGTATGATGTATCATTACCGATAATGATCATTTCTTTCTTAACAAAATAACTTGCATCCTTGTACATTTGTGAATATAAGGGAATCATAAATCCTCACATGATACTCCATAAACTTCCCCCCAAGTCTTAATGGCTACCACTGTTAGCATCGTGATTATGCTAGGTTCTCTCATTACCATGAGACATTTTTCTCATTACCGCTGTATGTCATTTGGGTCTCATTCTCCAAGGACTTAGGACAAAAAGGGCTTTCTCTTAGGGCCATTTGAGACCTTTTCAGGCCGATTTTGGGATTCACCAACCGTCCCAATAAAACATAATAATTAATATTATATTATAATATATATTCTATATTCATGTTTTGCCCGAAAAGGTCTCAAATGGCCCTAAGAGAAAGCCCTTTTTGTCGTAAGTCCGTTAAAGAATGAGACCCAATGTTATTTGCTGTAATGAAAGGATTCAGGGATCCAGAAAATATATACAATACTTTTAAATCAAAATATAAATTTTAATGAACACATCACATTGCAACATGATTTTAAGTCATGTTCAGAGACAATCCCACTAAGGTTAAGTTTTGTGAGAATTACCCAGTCGGGACTGCTTATTTGACCATGGAACAGCACAATACGGCTGTGAGGTGTGCAGAATAGTATGTTGTAAGATCAACAGTCATAAAAAAAAAGGGGGCCATTAGGGACGACAGTGGCTCGGTAGGTAGAGCAGTCGTCTGGTTATCCGGAGGCTCCCGGTTCGATTCCCACTCCTCCCGGGCAGCGTGTCGAAGTGTCCTTGAGCAAGACACTTAACCCCTAATTGCTCCCGATGAGCAGGTTGGCACCTTGCATGGTTGCCTCCGCCATCGGTGTGTGAGTGAATGGGTAAGATGTGAGGAACAAATTGTAAAGCGCTTTGGATAAAAGCGCTATATAAATGAAGCCATTTACCATATGCAAGTCTTTTTTAATGGCAATCTCATTGTGCAGTGACCAGACATCAAGGAATCAAGGGGTTTATAGGGCATATATATAAGTCTTTGAAGTGAGAGGATACTAGAAATCTGAAACAGAATAGATTAAACCTAATTGGGGATTGATAGGGAATAGACTCAGCAACCAAAGGGGAATTGAGTTATCGATGTTGCAAATTCACTTCCAGACATGCGCATATATATATATACATGCATATACACACACACACACGCAGTTCAGTTGATTCCCACATGACTCTATTGACCATATTCACATGGCGGCTATTTTGCTCTTATGTTATGCTCAGGTTGGAATTCCTTTCCACCCTGTTCCCAGGTGGGAGCAAAATGGCCACCATGCGAATATGGTCAATAAGCTTCATGGTCCATGTCACCCACACAGCTCTCTTTCTCTCCATGTGAGGATCCTCCAGCCCTCCATATTCACCCTCCTCTGCCTCGTCTCTTATCTACATTACAGCACAGTGCTGTGCTCCAAATCCTCCCAAAGACCTCCATAATACCGCCAACCATTCCCTCTTCATATTTGCTGTCGGTGCATAAAACCGTCGTTTAGTGGTCACCACTAAACTGTTATGGGGTAAGTGGGTTTCATGACCAGAGGATACATTTAATTTAAACAATATCCATGTCTCCCATGTCACTGTCCATCCCTCCTTGAGGGGCTATATATATATATATCAAATATCGGCGAACTGATATCGTATTGTGGATTCTTATTTTTTTTTAAGCAAATAGTAAGTTTGATTCCTCACAAAATAGCCTAGTTATCTTCCTTCCAACATGGCTGCCTGTAACCATTGGTAACCACTTTTGAAAGAAAATGCCTAATTATGTGAGGTGGTAGAGCAGGTAATCCACTTATATTTCTGTTCCACTGTGACTTATTTACAAGATCCAGTAATAAGAGAGGGCGGAGCTAGGCGATCATGGAGTAGACGTGTTTCACATGAGCTCCCTTCTACCGTGCGAAATATACTTTTCTCCCCATTAGTCTTTATTTAATTTTTATTTGTTTTTTGTCTGCTTGTTGAGTCGTCGAGTTTCAACTACTGTCGTCGACTTTTTTCAACTTTCTGCGATGTCGGTGGTGGAGACCAGATCCATGAGCGCCCCAGCCAGCAAACTGCCACCGGGCCTGACCGCGCCGTCGCCCGGTATCGGTGAGATAAGCGAAGCTGTGCTCTCGGTCATGACCAAGCTCCATTTGAGACACGCTTTGCTGAAACACAAAGAAAAGTGCTGGCGGAATTTTGTGATAACCTTCATCGAGAGATATCAGAGGAAATTAGGTTGGCGGTCGACCCGTTGAAAGACAAGATGGAGTCGCTGCACGTTGTCTCCTCGGCTAATGCTAATGAACTAGCCACGCTAACGACAGAGGTCTCATTACAAGGCGAGATGATGGCGGGTCTGGAGACCTCCCTGCTGGCTAGGCAGGCTGAAGTTGCCAAACTACAGTCGTAATTGTGGAAATGCAGTCCCGGGAGAGACGCTACAACATCAGGATTGTTGGAGTACCGGAGGGCAACGAGGGAGGCCGTCTCTCTGAGACCATGCCGGAATTACTGCAGGAAATACTGGGGAAAGATGTCCTCCCCACCCCTCCCGTATGTGAGTCGGCCTACAGAGCGGGCAGGACCAGTCCTGGAGTGAACAAAGAGCCGAGGCCCATCCTTGTCAAGCTGAACAGGCTTCAGCAGAGGGAACTCATCATGCGGTCGGCCCGTGCCAGAAGGGGTAAACTAAGGCTTGGCGATTACAAAGTGGCCATTTTCGAAGACTTTACGCCGGAGGTTCAAGCACAGAGAGGAGAATACAAAGTGGTCATGTCCAGGCTATGGAAACTAGGCCTGAGGCCTACACTATTCGCTCCCGCGAAATTATCTGTGCTGGGTAAGGACGATGATCGGCGTTCATTTTGGTCGTTGGCTAAAGCGAAGGAATATCTCGAGGGGATAGCCGAGACTGTAGCTTGATATCTATGTCGGGTGAGTGACTTGGCGATGTGGGCCTGAATACATTGATAGGGCCGACTACTCACAAATGCTTGCTGTCATGCCCAGACATGCTAACTGTCCACTGCCCATCCAAACTAGCGGGGCTTCCCAATGACTTCTGTTACTTGCTAATGCTGACCTCATGGTCGTACTTGTGTGTCACCTCTATGAAAGCTAGCGAGCTAGCTGAACAATGTACATAACAGATTCTAACGTGCTATCCGGATTCATCACTAGCTTACGCGCTAGCCTCGGGCTAGCTAGCGGGCTGCGTCTATCGCCTGCGCCGAGGCATTCGAGACCTGTTAATGTTTACGTATTTTGGTTGTTGTTGCTGTTTAAGTGACATCGGTTTGCACAATTCAACGGTGATCGGGTCCTTAACTAACTTCTTGTATGCTTTTATTTTTATATCCAGGCTGTTTTGAGCTTTGGGCTCCAGTAGGAGAAGGTCGGTTGAATATATATATATACAATATATGATAACAGGTTGTGTCAGGTATAGCTTATTACTATCCCCGGGTTAATGAAGGTGTTTAATTCTATTCTTACATAGGTTATGTCATTCCAGCCATTGTGCCTGATCAGAGGGGCTGTTACATGTGTGCACTTTGACCATAACCCCCTTTTCTTCCCTTTCTTCTTATTGTCGATGTTTAAATGACATCTGTTTGTGCAATTTACCTGTGATCCGATCCTGCCTTAGACTATCTGCTGGTATGCTTTAATTTAATTTTGTTTAGAATTTTCCTTTATCCATTTATGCTATAACATTGCGACATTAATACGCAGACTCGGAAGTAGATGGTTACAGGGTTGATGTTGAGTTATTATATAATAATGGCTATTTTTTCCATTATAGTTGTCTCATGTTAGGGCCAAGGCTCACAGTGGTTTTCGACCGATATCTTTATTGAATTTAATTTAAATTTTTATTTGTGTTTATTGGACTAGTGGGGGTTTAATCAGGGGTTTATCTAGAGGGAGGTCGGAGTGGAGAGCGTCTTATTGGATCCATGACTCCAGTGGGAAATGATAGGAAGATGACCATCCTTAGTGGATGGGGCATAGGGAGGGGATTGGAGAGTGGGTATAGGAGGGTTTATAATAGGACGGGTGGGTTAGGGTTTAGAGTAGAAGGAGGGGGGGTTGTAACTGGGGTGGTATTTTTCTGTGTTTTATGTACTGTTGTCTTATATGTGTATAATTGTTCCTCCTCTAAACTCCTGGGATTGACCGTCTGGGCCCGCCTGGATCAGCGCCTCTGTACTCAGCCTGGCTGCACTGGTATGTTCTCTACGCATTTAGACAAACTCGACCATGGCTAAATTGAATATTTAAATTTGGAACACGGGGGGTCTTAACGCCCCACACAAGCGTGCCAGTGTCCTTTGGTTATTGAAGAGAAGAAATATTGACATTGCTCTCCTTAGTGAGACGCATTTATTGGTGGGTGATGTGTCAAGGCTAGCAAATCGACAATATCACGTTATCTCCTCATCCTCAGCCAATGATTAGACGAAAGGAGTCGTCATAGTTACAAGACGTAACCTTGATATCAAAGTCCTGGATGTGTGGTCGGACACGGAGGGAAGGATTACTATAGCAAAAGTTGAGTTCTCTCATAGGAAGATGGCAATAATAGCATTGTATGCTCCTAACACATTTGATTCAGTGTTCTATAATACAATCACGAAGAATATGTTGGAACTTACTGGATACGCTCTCATTGTGGGTGGCGATTTTAATGCATGCTGGGATGCGGAGATGGATAGGTCTGGGTCCTCTGAAACAAGCGACCAAAAACGGTCCTCTAAGGCCCTCAGGATGTGGGCCCAGGACACGGGGCTCGCAGACCTATGGCGCTTATCCAATCCCACCCTCAAGGATTACTCTCACCTGTCTGCCAGACACAAAACCTTCTCTCGAATAGACTATGCATTCGCATCCCCTAATATGTTTGATAGTTTCGACGTCTCATTGGTTCCCCTGGCTCTCTCGGACCACAAGGGGATTTTCCTTGTGGCAACCTTTGGCAGGCTCTCCACGAGAGCTCCCAGGTGGCGTTTTAACTCAACCTTATTAAAGAACGATGATTTCTGTTCTGAGTTCAGGAGTAAACTAGCTGAATTCTTGCAGATCAATGTTGGCACGGTCGATGACCCCAGGGTCCTATGGAACGCATTGAAAGGATTTATCAGGGGTCATGTCACACTTTTCGCCTCCAATTTGCGTAAATCCAGGTCAAAAAAACTAGAAGGACTGGAAACATTATATGCGGACCTATACGCATCTTTGCAAACTAACTATAGTGAACGACTAAACACACAACGTAAGATAGTCAAGAAGGAAATAAACTCCATACTTAAACAACAGTCTGAGTTTTTGATACATAGGACAAGGCCAAATTACTACTTTCACGGCTCCAGGCCTAGCCATCTATTGGCAATGAAAATACGCTTGAATGATCATTTCTCGGATATCCCCTCGATCAAGACACGACAGGGTACAATCACTACTGATTCGAAAAAGATCAACGACACTTTTAAAGAGTTTTACTCACAGTTATATAGCTCAGAGGTTAATCTCGACAACTCTAAATTTGAATCGTTCATTGGCGGGCTTGAGATACCCCACATTTCTGAGGAAGAGACTAAGGAACTGGGGAAACCGATCACTCTTATGGAACTAAGGGAGACGATTGCTGAAATGCAGAGGGGTAAGGCACCAGGCTGGGATGGTATTCCACCCGAGGTGTATTTAGCTTTCTGGGACCAACTGGGTCCATTGATGCTCGATATGATCAATTACGCTATCGAACAAGGGGAGTTCTCAAGAGATGTCAACATGGCGTTGATTTCTTTACTTCTCAAGAAGGACAAAGATCCCAATGATTGTGGTAGCTACAGGCCCTTGAGTCTTCTCGGGCCGATTTAAAAGTGTTTGCCAAGGTGCTGGCCCGCCGCCTGCAGAGATTTATGACGGTATTGGTACACTGCGATCAAACTGGTTTTATCCCGGGGCGCCTGGCTGCAGATAATCTTAGGAAGCTGTTACATGTAGTCGATAACAGTAAAGACAATACAGCTCCGTCCACTGTTCTGTCTTTGGATGCCATGAAGGCGTTTGACAGACTAGAATGGTCATACCTGTGGAAGGTACTTGAGGTCATGGGTCTTGGAAAGAATTTTATTCATATGATTAAAGTCCTGTATGCCTCGCCGTCGGCAATGATACTGACAGGCAAAAACTGTTCCACACTTTTCCCTGTCTCCAGATCTTCTAGACAGGGTTGTCCTCTGAGCCCAGGACTATTCGCGCTTTCCCTCGAACCATTGGCCCAATTTATTAGGCAATCGGAGGACATCGTCCCCATAATGATCAATAATACACCACACAAAATTGCTCTCTATGCGGATGACCTACTGATTTTTATGGATGACCCTTCCCAGTCGGCCACAAAATTATTGGGAATAATCGACGACTTTGGTAAATTGTCAGGCTTTAAGATTAACTGGAACAAATCAGCCTGCCTACCTCCTAATGGGCTGGCCAAGGCGGCGCAAGGTACAATCGATGGTATCTAAGTTTATCTGGAATAACAAACGCCCGAGAATCAAAAGAGCTACTACTCAACGTAGGAAACAAGATGGGGGCCTCGCAATCCCTGATTTTAAGCTTTATTTCTGGTCCTTTTCACTGAGACTTCTGATGTGCTGGCTAGACCCTGTAGATGCTGTTTCTTGGCGCTCCTTAGAAGCGGCGGCGGTCTCTCCGCTAAGATTGCAGGATGTGGTGTACTCCACTGTCTCTATTTCGAAATGCTGGCTGAGGTATGGACCGATCATAACTCACGTGATCCAAACGTGGCGTAATGTACAGAAGTCGTGTGGGGTTAAATGCCCATGGCACCTGGACTCTCCAATTTTTAATAACCAGCAATTACTTGTTGGGCACAAGCCGGTTAATATTCCTCAATGGCAGAGGAGGGGAGTTCATACTCTGGAGGATATTTATGATAAGAACGGCCTCCGTGCGTTTCAGGACTTAAGAGAATTTTATGATCTTCCCGGCGAGTCCTTCTTTCTTTACCTTCAACTAAGGTCAGCGCTGAGGGCGCATGGCGTGCCGTGGGCTCAAGCTTTGCACCCACACCCCTTCCTCAGGCTCATAGTGGACAGGTCGACCTCCAGAGGGTTTGTCTCAGACTTTTATACGCTCTTAATTCAATCCACGTATAAAAATGTATCATTGGATACAATCTGGCGTGTGGATATCCCGGAGTTGGACCCCGAGTTTGACTGGGATGATGTTTGGGCAAATGTGGCATTGTCTTCCCGCAACCCCAATCACCAGCAAATACATTTTAATTATATTCATAGGACCTATCTTACACCTAGGAAGCTATTTGCTATGGGACTGATAACCGACTCTCGGTGCACTTTGTGCTCTCAAAAGGCCACTGGCACTTATATGCATATGTATTGGGATTGCCCACCAGTGGCCCGCTTCTGGAGGTCAATAACGGACAAACTTTCAGATCTGTGTGGCTTAACTATCCCATTCACAGCTGTTACGCTACTCCTGAACGATATAACAACACTACCCACGTCCGTACAACTGAAAAGGGTTGTCCTAGCGGGCGTCACAGCAGCGAAGAAGCTAATAGCATTGAGGTGGAAGGAGCCTGAGAAGCTCACAGTGATTAACTGGTCCCTAACACTGTTGGATGTGATTTATCTTGAGATATCCACGGCGCGGGTGATTGGGGTAGGGCAGGCTGGGATTGACCTGTGGTTCGCAGCAGCTGAGAAGGTCAGGACCGCCGTGTGCGGCTGAGCGGGGTTGGGGTGCTTGTTCGGGGGAGTCCGGCGGTCTCATGGGAGGGGGAGGAGGAAATGTCTTGTCTGTCTTGTCTTTTGTTATGTCTTGAATTTAACTGGGGATTTTATTGGGGGGCAGCTATTTAGCTATTTCTTCACTATTTGGTCATTTATTAGATAGCCCCCCTTGAAACCATGAAATGTTGAAATTTTGAAATTTAAAATTTAAAAAGGTTGAACTATATTTTCTTTTCTTTTTGTCTTTATAATTTATAAATAGTTATTTCTGTATTATTATTGTTTTTGTTATTTTCCTGTGAAGTTCTGTGTATTGTGATTGTGGTTAATGTGTTGTCTTGTTTCATGTAATTAATAATAAAAAAAAATGTGATCAAAAAAAATAAAAGATCCAGTAATAAGACACCATTCCTGTTGATATATTTCTCATAATATCAACATAGCAACCATTGTTCTGCACATAGCGACCGTTGTGTCTTCCAACATGGGAGGACAAATGGACATTCTAGACATTCTGTGCAAGGCCTCGCTCTATTGGATTACCCGACGTGTGTTTTTCCGCACCTATCGTGATATATATTGATATGGATAAAGGGGCTTTTGGATATGGTGATATTCTCTCCCAGTATCACCCAGCCGGCCCTGCACCAAAAACACCCCTCTGTGTTCCGCTCTCTACCCTGTCGTCACACCTGTCTGTGTTAAACAGTTTGGCCTTTTAACAACCTCACACTCTCTTCTTGTCTGACCCTCTGTCCACCCAGAGGCTCCTTTATCCCCCTTCTCTTCTTCTTCTTCTTCAGAAATAAACACTCCACCCCCCTCCTCTCACCCTCTCTCACACTGCCTATATATATAGAGAGAAATGTATAAGCGAGTGGTTTCCATGCCAACCGTATCAGCCGCATTCAGCCCTCGCTCTGTGTGTGTGTGTGTGTGTGTGTGTGTGTGTGTGTGTGTGTGTGTGTGTGTGTGTGTGTGTGTGTGTGTGTGTGTGTGTGTGTGTGTGTGTGAGTGTGTGTGTGTGTGTGTGTGTGTGCATGTATGCGCATGTGTGTGTGACAGGGAGTGCATGTCTTATTGCACTCCCACTCAATGTCTCACTCACACTGCCGTCCGCTGCATGTCTCTCTCTTCCTGTCACTCTCTTCCTGTCACTCTCTTCCTGTCACTCTCTTATTGTCACTCTCAGTAGGTGCCCTCTCCGTCTCCCCCTCGGCTTTAAAATGTGGTAATTACACGTTAAGCAGAATCCTCTCTTCCTCCGTCACACCCACACACGCTGTGTTATTTCATAACCCTCACCCCCCTCTCTCACTCTCTTATTCCCTTGTTCTCTCTCTCTCTCTCTCTCTCTCTCTCTCTCTCTCTATCTCTCTCTCTCTCTCTCTCTCTCTCTCTCTCTCTCTCTCTCTCTCTCTATCTATCTCTCTCTCTCTCTCTCCCTCCCTGATATCACTCGGTTATTATTTTCCTCTCACTCTTTCTCTTTCTCTCTCCGTCGCTCTCCAGATCCCACCCGAGTGCATTGGATCTGCGAATGCGATGTCTTGCCCTTCTATTTTATGAAAAGACACTCGGTCGAATTACCTTTGCAGTCACAGAAGAAGAAGAAAAAGCTAAAAAAATTATCAAGTATCTTTTTTTTTTTATCCACTTTTTCTCCCATTTTTTCTATATTTTCTCCCATCCCAATTTCGTATCATCCAATTCAACCCTCCCCTGTCACGGACGCTGTTTCTTGCCTCCCACAAGCCGGCTGCAATGTGGACTAAGTCATACATAGCACAAGTCCCCTCCGGTACTTGAGGTAACAGCAGTTGCATCTTTTCACCTGCGCAGCTCGATCTCTCAGTGGCGAGGAGTAACGCGTGGGAGGCTCACGCTGCCCCCGACACTTCCTGATTCTACTGCGCAGGCGCACCAACCGACCTGTAGGAGTCGCTGTCCACAACGCCCGATCCCCACCCATCAGTTTCCCACCCCCTAATACGGCCAATGTGTATTAGTACGGACGACCAGCTAAACTGAAAGCAAATGTGGAGCGCTGGGCTCGAACTGACGAGCCCAGCGTCTCCAGCATTTCGTGGCGAGTGCCTTGCCCACTACACCACGTAGCCGCCCCAAAATGATCAAGTATCTTATGATTGTTTGCCGACCAGGCTCATCTGTGCTCTAACAACCTTAACCTCACCTTAACCTCACCTCACCATGTGTTCATTCAAATCCATGTGATTGCTTTGTTTTCTTCTTCAATCCAAAATTAGAGACAATCCATAATTTAAAAGTATTTTAGGAATCCAATAGGATTTGTTGGAAAAATGCCAGAATTGGAGTCCATCATCTTCTTTTAGAATCCTATTGGACAGTCCAATAAGATAGTTTGAGTCCTATTATACAATTTAGACAAAAGCCTACACGGTCTTGAGCCAATGTTGTGTTTTGGAGCCAATCCTGTAGGATTTCCCTTTGGATTATTAATAAAATCTTATAGGAATTCAATTGAATTCCTATTTGACAACCTAAATGACTCTATTAAGCTCAAATCGTCAAAACACATCAAGACAAGTCCACAGAATCTCCAAAATGCAGCTTCCCATTCTGTCCAACAGCTAAGCTGGATGGCATAGATATTATTAAACACCCTGCCCTCAATATGATATGGATTCTCACAGTGCTCAGTAATCGACTCAATCACCGATAAGCCTATTAACGCAACGCTATTCTAGTGTATTGTCGTAAGACTATTGTTCTATTTCTGGTCTGTAGATTCTCCTAGTGGATCCTAAAGGGTCCCCTCATTTACGCTAGATCTCATCACAGCCAAGCCGCTTAAAATCCAGTCCGACAAGAGCTGCTATTTGACTTGCCAAGTATTCCATTGTCACACACTGTGATTCCTTTGGGAGTTGTGTCGACTTGCTGTCAGGAACTTCAATATGACGCCAGATTCACAGGGGGAGTCAATTAACAGCTAAATCAATCATCAGAGGCTCTGGGTTGGAATGAGACATAGCCCCTGTGCTGTAGAACAGCTGGTGGCTCTTTAAATAAAATGCCTATGTTCTTCCTACGGTCTGCATCATCCTAATGGATCCAAAGAAGTATTATTCTAATTCTAATTGAAAACAAATAATGCCTACCCTGGTTAATCTTGTGACAATTCTAGAGCCTTCTAACAGCTGTTTCACATGTTTTCCCACTGACGTTTGTGATTGCTAATGTACAGTTTCTACGCCAAATGTATATACACTCCTTTTCTAGACACTTTTGTATCACAAACAGTACTGTATTTGCAAATCTGATATGTCATAAATGTATAGATGTAGCAGTACTGTCTATCTGTATGTCATGTATGTCATATATGTTATGATGAATTGAAAATGGGGGACCCTGATGTAAACAAGATGAAAGTCTTTCTCTGGTCTGCATCCCCTTAACAATTGTATGTATTGAGCCGTACTATACTGTACCCATTCTGCAATCTGTTAATAAACTTTTCAATCAATCAATCAATCAAACGTGCAAGAATAAGAGAGACCACGATAAGAGAGACCACGGCTACATTAAGCAAGAATCAGTCATGTGAGCATGAATCCATTTGCTCATCTCTCATTCAACGCAATTCAGAAACCGCTAAGAGCAGTGACATCACCATTCGCCATGTTTGTTGGTGAAGCAGGTAAACGTTAAGGGAAGGGAACATGGGAGCTCTGGGCCCCGTTCCTCGTACCTGGATAACTGAGTTAGCCGGATAACTTTAACTGGATAACTGAGTTAGCCGGACTTTCCGATTCCCCGTACGTGGATTTTCCAAATCACCATGACAACAGATCCAAAAGTTTGAGCCTGGTCGAAAGCAGAGTTTAAGTTCAAGTTAGCCTGAACCATCGCCACGCCCCCGCAAAAAAGTGACAGCCCGTTTCCTGAAATTATTCCCACAGTCTACGATCTGCATTATACCATTCTGAATTAAGTTTTTGTGCTCCATTCTTCCAGAGGGGGCTTTTGAAATGTAAAATAGACCCAAAATGCTGATACTAAATTCACTTTGTCCTAAATAATGCACGTTATATATACCGTGGCGCTCGCTCGGTGCGATGTACACATTATGACGTGGTTATTTTAATTGTAACTGGGATTAAGATGTCTGATGAGATGCGCTGTTTGACGGATTTGAGAAATTGAATGAGCCGTTGACGTCACATTAATGAATGAGGATAAAGAGATAAAACGTCATTCAAAACAAAGAATATTCTAAACACGGGTCTCTCATTCATTAATGTATAAACAATGAATTTATCCCATCTGGCACAGTGGCTCAGCGGTAGTGCTCAATCCTGCCAACCCAGTGACCGGTGTTCAAAACCCCGTGTTTCCAATATAATTTTTTTGAATATAATATTAATGATTATACGCCAAAGTAGCCTGGTTTTAAGTTCAAATATTATAAATCTACATGCATTGAGGATGTCATTCTTTATATAGCTCTCAACGTGCACCAAATTGAATTATTCCTATATTGCAAAAAGAAGGAAAAGACTAGGGTCTCGAACCCCGGTCGTCTGCGTGAAAGTCAAAAGAACAACCCGTTAGACCACATTGGAGATAAGTTAAAGATCGACTATACATCAATCAATGGGTAAGAGAGCCGTATCGTAATTCTGTATAACAGTTTAACTAATTATTTTCGCTAGCAAGATCTCATTTGATTATTCAATCCAGCAGGCAAGTTTAAAGAAATATAATCTGATTGATTGAGGTAATGAGGGACTTAGAATTAGCCTATAGATAACGCATTTAACTTGTCGGCGAGGCGATTGAGCCGTATTGCAATCTGTCAATAAAGTCTTAAATCAATTAATCAATCAATGCCGTTAGAGAATCAGGATATCTGCCATCGATACGTGCTGGCTTTTCACCTAAAGCGGCCGCGCGCACTTAGCCTGAGTCTCAAGTCTGAATCGAGTTAACGAGACTGAATCCACCTTCGAGGAACAGGAAAATCCCGGCTTCGAACATCGGGTTAACTGAATCTGGATAATGACATCTTGATCGACTTAGTTGAACCAGGTACGAGAAACAGGGCCCTGGTGTATAAGACGGTAATGAAGGATGTGTTTGGGATATTCAAACACACCCTACCCAGGGGCGTAGGTTTGATTTGAGCTTTGGTAGGGACACTTAATATGGGACAGGTAATTCTTTTTGCACTCATTTGTATTAGTAAATACAAATAATTTGAGCTACAAAGAGCTTAATTGACCTCCTGAACATGTGGCCTACATGTGTACTTGCTGCATACAAATTGATAGCAAATTGGGTCCAAAAAACCTTACCAAAAGAAAAGATATTTCAGAGATTATGCTACAGGTATATAATAGGATAGCTTGCTGATGGGGCTGTCAACCTACACTTGACAGGCTCCGTTTTGCAAGACCGTGAGGTTGTAAATTATACTATAAGTAGTGTTTCTGTGGCTTTGGTAGGACATGTCCCCAACTTCCCTATATAAACTACTACATGTCCCTAGCGTCCCTATTATAAAACGACTACATGTCCCTAGTGTCCCTATATAAAATGACTACATGTCCCCAGTGTCTCTATATAAAACTACATGTCCCTAACGTCCCTATATAAACGACTACATGTCCCTAGCATCCCTATATAAACTACTACATGTCCCTAGCGTCCCTATATAAAACTACTACATGTCCCTATAGCGTCCCTATATAAAACTACTACATGTCCCTATAGCGTCCCTATATAAAACTACTACATGTCCCTAGCGTCCCTATATAAAACTACTACATGTCC